>NC_081409.1:880497219-880677219 GCF_030272615.1 Cryptomeria japonica | reverse complement strand
CATTGTCCCTCTTTCTCCTTCAAATAGCTTTGTTCGTGGATCTCACCTTCAAGTGCATAAACCAAATGTGAAAGCAAGATTGACAAGTAGCGCAAGAATACTCGAAGCGTGATTGATTCGGCTAGGTAGGGATCTTGATTGAAGAAATTCATCCAATTTATAGATAAATTGGAGAAAAGATCAAATTAGCATGAAGAGATTCGAATGGAAATTGCAAACCAAGAATGTCAATTATGACAAATTATGACAAATTTGCACTTTCTATGCAAGATTGATTGATTGACAATTATGACAAAATTATGACAAATTTCTATGTCAAAATTGATTGATTGTCAATTATGACAAATTATGACAAATTGAAATGTCATTCCCATGAAATTAGGAGAAAAATAGGAGAGAATTGAAATTAGATGAATTAGAAATTAGGAAATTAGAAAATGAGGAAATTAGGAATTAGAAAAATTAGAAAATGAGAAAATTAGGAATTAAGTGAATTAATTAACAATTTTTCATTTATTAATTAATTCACAAAGAGGGAGGAATTAGTTAGCCAATTAAATAAACATTTAATTGTGACATGAAGACTTAGGATAAATAAATAATTTATTAATCCTAGAGGGAGAAATGACAAACAAGGTTAAATGATTAAATCATGAAACCCTAGAAGATGAATTAGCAATGCAAGGATGACAATTAGGTCTTGATGTAAGATTGATTTGATGTTGACTCGATCATGATTTTGAATTGATAAATGATCAATGTGATAAATGATTTGATTGAGAAATGCGCCAATTGACGAGGAACAATGACTAATTGATCCAAATTGACATGATTGAGAAAGACGACGATTGATGACAAATCGATGGCAAAATGACAAAGTTGACAAGAGGACAAGGATCGATGACAAAATAGATAGCAAAACGACAAGATTGAAAATGACAATGATCAATGACAAATCGATCACAAGATGACAAGATTGAAAATGACAACGATCGATGACAAATTGATCGCATGATGATAAGATTGAAAATGACAACGATTGATGACAAATCGATCACATGATGACAAGATTGATAAGAGGACAAAACCCTAATTAGGATTGATGATGTCCAAAATGATGACAAATGAGCACGCACATTGATGCGATAGGATAAGATCGACCAAAATCATGACTGAAGATTGTTATTGACAAGACCAAATTCAAAAGCAAGACAAATGAAGAATGCAAAAGAATGACTCGATGCTTGTAAATGATAAAGACCAAGTGCATGACATAGGAGAAATGTTAATGCGATGCAAGAACCCTAAAATAAGGCAATGCGCCAATGTTAAAGTATGATTCTGCAAGCATTGACCATTTTTAGATGTCTACATTTTGCGCCCCTCCTTGAGACAATGTGATTCTAAGCGTTGTTTCAAAGAACAATACTAGAAATGCCCCAGATAGTTGACAATGACATATGCAAGCCCCCTCGAGGAATTGGTCGGAAACATGCAGAAAAGAGGCCAATTGATCAATAAAAATGATAGGATCAAACGGACCGACAATCAGAGATTAGATACACAAAGGACAAGCAATTGATGGTATAGAAGACTGCGACCAGCATAAGATGGAGAGAGTGTACGTCCATCTATGCACTGACAAAGACCTATAAATGAGACAAAGAGAGTGAAAATTGCTCATTTGCATTAGCCAAAGAGGAGAATTTGTTGCTTTGGAAAAGGACACTTGCAGAGAGATGGTGAACATTCCAATGGTAGAGCACCTTGGAGAACATGTACGCACCTACAGACGATCGGACGATGCAGGAGCAGCGGTATGTATCTCAAAAACCCATATTGTCAAGTTTATGAATTTGACTTGCTTGCGGGACATTGCAGGGCCCACAGAAAATGCAGAAACTAACTTTTGCGCTTGTGTAGGGTACACAGGCATAGTTTGTTGCTACATAGGTGCAGGAGTTATCACACAAGCGCAGTTGTCCTCTGGCAACCCTAATTTGGTCAAAAATGGCATGCAAATGATCCGAAAAGGGGGAATAAGAATAGGATAGGTCAAAAGAGATTAGAAACACCTTGATTTGGACATGAAACAAGGAAATGCAGCCCGTAGGAGCAAACCCTAAAACTGACAAAATGTGCCCCAATTGTGATGCAGAGTCGACAGTATCCATTGATCACGCGGGAGAACTGACCGGACTGCTTCATGTTATGACATAGACTTAGAAGCACAGACAAAGATACATTAGCAAGACTTGGGATATACTATATCACATTCATGCCTAAGATTAGGGCAAACATAGGACTACTTACCACATTGGCAGAGCGATGGCATTCAGAGACTTCCTCATTCCATCTGGCAACTGGAGAGGCGACTGTGACACTAGAGGATGTATGGCGTATCCTCCGCATTTTGATTCAGGGGGAGATGATAGAGTATGACCCAGTGACAGGGAGAGACACATTGTACAGATTATTTGAGTGCGACGCAGATGATCTGGATATCATAGAGAGGGAGATTGGCTGGGAGACCATGGCATCAGAGTATGATCATATTGCAACATTAGAGAGACAGAATGCCATCTTGAGGACATAGCAGGATCAGTTCAGAGCAGAGATAGCTAGACTCATAGTGGATTGAGATACAACAATAGCTCAGGCACAGTGAGAAGAACAGAGAGTCACTAAGTACATTGGCTCGATTAGGGATGCTCGTGCATGTGAGATGGCACAGATGTTGGTAGAGACTAGAGAGGAGATATGCTATTGGAGGACACTATATGAGAGTGCAGTTCCACTAGAGCAGAGAGCAGCATCATATCGGGCATGATCGAGGATAGAGAGCAGGGCACGCTCTCGGAGGTCAGTGAGTAGCATGGGGGTGAGTGGACCTATGAGACCACCACAGCCAGGACCAGGGATAGGAGGGACATCATCCTTGAGACATGGCAGGGATGAGGAGGACAGAGGGAGCACCCAGTGATAGAGGCATGTGCTCCTTATGACAGACAGATGTAGTTTGACATTATGTAGTCAGCTTGCGAGCCATACTTATGACAGACAGTCCAATTTTGTACTCCCATATTATTTTGACATATGATAGGATATGCATCGATATGATGGGATGCAATGTGTTATGACTTATGTTATTATGCACCATGTATGGATGACTTATGCACTGTTGATGTACCATTGCGGAACATGTATGGATATATTTTTTTATGTGTTTTCGATGCATTTATAATGTGAAGTGGAGAAAATGCTTGATATGATGCTTGATGTAATGCAAATGTACTAACCAATGAATGCAGGATGCAACATATGTTTTTTTGTGTGGAGATCAGAGAACTAGACTGAACTGACTATCCGAACTAACGGAAGAAATGTTAGTATGAAGAAATGAGACAGAGGACAGTTAGAGGCAAAGAAAAACTTGCTTTCACTAAAGCACTTTTGTAGGTGAGAACCTTTATTTTAATGTAGCAAACTGGATGCGTAGCATCATGGTATTGAAGGCTAGAGCTGAAATGCAACCCTTTTTGCAAAAGATAGACATATCGCACACAAGGAATGAGTGAAGCATCCTAGGGTGCATACATCAAGGGTCGAGGTATGTGCGGCGTTCACAAAGTGAACATACTTATCACAGACACCCAATGATATCGTTGCCCTAGTTTGTAACAAACATTCCACAAACAGCAATCACAACAAAAAAGAAAGGGACCATGAACCATCCCGGTCACTCTAAATCACTCAGTGACATCATCGAGCAACATAGGAACGTGATTGAAGATAAATCAATAAATGATAAGACTCACCAATTCAAAACAAGTCAAACAAACATCTTGATCTTCATTGTCAAAAGTTGAAAGTGCTGATAGAATGATCATGCTGTCTCATTTCAGGACATGCGGTACCCCATCTAAGATAGGACATAGTCTAGTTTTGAGTACACCACACCCTGTATAAGACCCATGACAAGGACAAATGATTTTGAGGTTGATTGATATGACAATTTTGATCAGTTTGAATGTCTGGTTTGATTGAAAAAGTTCATCTGGTAATGCGTGATTTCATTAAAACATAGTGTGTGATTGCATGTCATTGGAGGGATGCTCGGTGATCTTGTCTTATGCACAAAGCGGATATATTGTTGCAAAATGCTTGTTTTTGGATTTTAATGTTTTGAAAAAAAAATTTGTGTTCATTTTTTCTCAGTACTTTATTTGACTTTTTAGGGATTAGCTCAGGACATTTTTCAATTGTTATGATTTTTTCAGGACATTTTTCAATTTTTTTTTGGATTATTTCAGGACATTTTTCAATCTTTTTGGATTATTTCAAGACATTTTTCAATTTTTTTGGATTATTTCAAGACATTTTTCAATTTTTTTGGATTATTTCAAGACATTTTTCAATTTTTTTGGATTATTTCAGGACATTTTTCAATTTTTTTTAAAGTTCCAGTGATTGATCATGACAAGGGGAACACACCCAATGCATATCAGAAAGACATATAGAGTGACTAGGACCAAAACATATGCACAAGAAACGAAGTATGCAAGACAATGATGTTGACCAATCACGGGCCTGAAATAGGACATTGGGTCAGGACAAGGATAGACACGATAAATCTTTAGAGAGCAAGCATAGCTAGAGGTCATGATAGATGACAAAGCAATGATTGTTCTTACACATGGCGCCTGTTTGCCAGGTTTTCACCATGTCACTTGCCCAAAGCGCCTATTTGCCAGGTTTTCACTAGAGGGTGAATCATTTTTCTTTACTCTTTTTGTTCTTTTTCCTTTGTTTTATCAAATTTTTTTTGTATTTTCTTTTGCTTTTTTTAATTTTTTTTTTTGGTATTTTTTTTTTTGCTTTTTTAATTTTTTTGTATTTTTTCAGGATCATACTTGAAGAACTGCTGATAGAAAATTATGCCTAGTACTTGCAAAGGTGCATGCTATTTATAGGATCAGACAAAGGTTCACCTTCTGGAGTGGCAAGCTGATATGCCCCCGAGCCATAGGCTGCAGTCACTATGAAAGGCCCAACCCAATTAAGTTCAAACTTGCCTTTGATGATGTCAGTAGATTGTGCATTCTTAGGGTTTGCCTTTAAAACCAGATCTCCCACTTTGAAGTGTCACCCTTTGACCTTATTATTATAAGAGTGACGAAGATGGTTTTGATATGCTTGCAAATGTGTCAGGGCTGTCTGATGTTTCTCATCTAACATCTCAAGCTGATGCAACTGAGAGACTCTGTGTGTCTCATCATCAATCAGATGTTGCAAGGAAACACGTAAAGAAGTAATCTCCACTTCCAAGGGTAAAATGGCTTCCACACCATACACCAAGGAATAAGGTGTTGCGCCAGTAGGTGTGCGGATAGAAGTGCGATAAGCCCATAGTGCTGGATTCAACTGTACATGCCAATCTTGACCAGCATGATTGACAACCTTTTTCAGGATCTTGATAATGGTTTTATTTGATGCTTCGGCTTGACCATTACCCTGTGGATAGTATGGATTGGAGAAACGGTGTTGGATATGAAACTTTTCACAGAGTTCCTTGACATCTTTATTCTTGAAGGTACGACCATTATCTGTGACTATGGCAAGGGGAACCCCATATCAGCATATGATATAATTCAGTAAGAATTTTTAAATTTGCACACCAGTGATATAGGTCATGGGGATAGCCTCAATCCATTTTGTAAAATACTATGTGGCTGTAATGATGAACTTGTGTCCATTTGCAGATGTTGGGTGAATCTTGCCAATAAGATCCAATCCCCATTGAGAAAAGGGCAATGGAGATATGATAGAATGAAGCTTTTGGGCTGGTGCATGAATGTAATTTCCATGGATCTGGCATTTGTAGCACTTCTTAACAAAATTGTGAACATCTTTTTCCAGAGTGGGCCAATAATACCCAACACAAATCAACTTTTTGGCTAAGCTCAGACCATTGAAATGGCCCCCACATATACCATCGTGAACCTTGTGTAAAGCCATTTGTGCTTCATCAGAATCCAAACACCTGAGGAGGGTATGGTCAAAGGAACGATGGTAAAGGGTATCGGCAATGATGACATATTTGGCTATCTGTCGGATGAAGGCTCGGTGTTGGTTAGCGGAAAGGTTAGGTGGTAAGGTTTGGGATTTCAAATATTGATATACATCACTATACCATGGGGAGTTAGGACCAACAAGAATGCACATCACATCTGCTGTCAGAATGTCAAAAAGAAGGGACAAGCAACTGTTCAACCACAAATTCACATTTGTCCATATTGTGAGGCATATTTAACATGGAAGCAATCATAGCCATCGCATCTGCTGACTTGTTTTGCATTCTTGGAACTTGACTGAAATGGATAGCCATGAATTTTGTCTTGAAGAAGTCTACCATATGTTTGTAGGGAATAAGCTTTTCATCTTTTGTTTCGTAGTCATCATTCACTTGACGGATGACTAATTGAGAATCTCCATAGACTTGTAAATGTGTGATGTTCCAGTGGACCGCTACTTGGAGTTTGTGACCAGTGCTTCATACTCTGCAATGTTATTGGTACAATGAAAAGTTATCCTATAAGACTTGGGAATAGCATCACCTTGAGGGGTGACAAACAATATGCCTGCTCCAGATCCGAACTTGGTATGGGACCCATCAAAGTATAACTTCCATTCATTAGAAGATGTAAGAGCAAAGACTGATTCATCCGGAAAATCTGTCAACATGGGATGATCATCATAAATAGGAGCCTCTACAAGTTGATCCGCTATGAATTGTCCTTTTATTGCCTTTCGCTCAATGTACTCAATATCAAATTCACTAAGGATCATAACCCACTTTGCTAGGTGACCCGTCAAAGCTGCTATGCTAAGCAAGTATTTCAAGGGATCAATTTTTGCAACCAGCAATGTTTGGTGATTTAACATATAGTGTCAGAGTTTTTGTGTTACAAAGACCACTGCTAAGCATGCCCGTTCAATAGTTGAATAAATCAGCTCATAGCCTACTAGTGTCTGGCTAATATAATAAATAGCTCGCTCTTTTCTGTTCTCATCTTGTTGGGCCAAGAGAACGCCTAGTGTCGTTTCAGTTGTAGAAATATACAATATAAATGACTTTCCTTCTATAGGAGGCATTAGAATAGGTAGCGACGATAGATAGTCCTTAAGAGCTTGAAATGTTGATTGACATTGCTCAATCCATTTAAAAGCGACTCCTTTATGCAATAGATGCTGGAATGGATGACATTTATCTGCCAACTAAGCTATAAACCAATGGATTGACTGGAGCTTTCCTTGCAGACTTCGTAGTTGATGGAGATTAGAAGGAGGAGGCATGTTCATTATTGCTTTAACCTTGGCCGGGTCGACTTCGATGCCTCGGTGAGAAAAAATGTACCCTAGTAATTTGTCAGCCGTGACACCAAAGACACACTTCTTTGATTAAGTTTGAGCTTGTAGGTTTCCATTCGGTTAAAGATTGGGCCCAGGATGGCTAGATGACTATCTCTTGTGACAGATTTGCATAATAAGTCATCAACATAGTCCTCCATCAAAGTATGCATGAAATCATGAAAAATTGTCGTCATCGCTCTTTGATATGTTGCGCCTACATTTTTAAGACCAAAGGGCATCACATTCTAGCAGTAGGTACCCCAAGCATAGGTGAATGTAGTCTTATGTTGGTCTTTAGGAGCAATGCAAATTTGGTTATAGCTAGAGAAACCATCCATCAATGAGAGCATCTCGTATCCAGCAGTCATGTCAACTATGATGCCTATATTTGGCAGTGGAAAATCATCTTTAGGGCATGCTTTATTGAGATCCCTAAAATCTGTACAGATTTTGATGCCCCCAGTTACTTTGCTAACTAGTACCAAATTTGAAATCCAGTCTGCATAATCAATGGGTCTAATAAAGCCCACATCTAGTAATTTTTTCAGTTCCACCTTGACCAAAAGAGCCACCTGGGGATGCATCTTTCTAAGTTTCTGTTTGACAGGCTTGGCATCTGCTTTTAATGGCAAGTAATGAAGGACTAATTCTATATCAAGGCCAGGCATATCTGCATAGGACCATGCAAAGCTGATCTTCTTCTCAAGAAAGAAATTGACAAAATCTATCTTTTCCTATTTTGATAGAGAAGTAGCAAAATGAATGACCTTAGGGTTGTCAGGTGTACCCAAATTGAATTCTTCGGTCATTTCCACAAGCAATGTTGATTTATCCTAACTTGATAGGGGTATGTCTACTCTTCCACCTTTGGGTGCCTCAAAGAGGTTTTCACCCGCAGGTACATCTTTTATTTTTACTTTTGTATGATCAGAGAGTGCCTTACGGTTTTCACTCAAAGACCTATTCTTTTGATTTTTTACTTTTTCTTTTCTTTTTTCATTTTGATGACTGGAAGATGGAGTTGACTCCCCAAAATATGATGCAGAATCCAGATCAATAGAAAATCCTACCTTATGATCACCTTGTGGTATGCCTTCTCATAGTCCAAGGAATTCTGCAATTGCTTCATCATTTTGAAAACAATCCAATGTGAGTGGTTCTTGTTGGTCATGTTGGATAAGCTAGGGATAGATGAGGGGCATGTCATCATCAGTACTTAGGAGAGAGAGGACTGAGATGGTAAAGATGTAAACATCCGTGGTATCACTCTCTGAATTGCTCGTATCTGATTTAGAGCTTGGGTCCCAGAATGACTCTATCCAAGCATTAGGACATGTTTTGGGAAGGGGAGTTATTTCATGTTTGTCTTCTATAGGCAAATCATCAGGGTCAAGGAAAACATTGTCAAGGGCATAGGAGCTAGAAGAAAAAGAACTCCACTCTCATTCATTGGAATCAGTTTTGGGTCGGGTATCCTCAGGTGTTATTTCATCATTAGAGTTACACCCTTTTCCACACGTGGTCACTTTGGTAGATGAGGATCCAATTCGCAATGGTACAAAACCTAACCCTAAAGTTGGAGGTTGCATCTTGGGTATAACAGGTTCTAGCCTTCCCTTCTTGTTCGGGCCTAAGCCACTGCAGCCATCATATCCTTTCTTCTGCAGCATAGTAAATCCTTTGCCGTATAGTTCTACTAGCAACCTGATAGGTGGGGTATCAGTTGGATCCTTATAAAGCCAATCTATGACATCATCATCTAAGGCTTCTTTATCAAGTTCACCCCATCTTGTAAATGTAGTGGGAGGCTGATATTGAATAACTACTTTAGGTTCCTTTTGCAACAAATGTGGTTTGCCATATGATTTTGGAGATATTGGTAAATTCCCTATGAGGAATGTTTGATCCATTGAATATTCTCTGCATCCTTGGTCCTGTATCTTCAATTTTCCTTTGACAGCATCTAACAATTCATTAGGATCCACATAACTATGTGAGTGGGCCTCTCTATTGACTGGGACTTGCTACGGAGGGGAATCCTTTAGAGTAGCACAAAATTGAAATGGATTAGGATCTCCGGGAATTGTTATTTCAGTTCCATTGTAAGGATATTTTCAACATTGATGATAGGTGGATGGAACTGCTTTCATTGCGTGGATCCATGGACGGCCAAGAATCATATTGTAAGGGAGATCAAGGTCTAAGACCTGCAAGAAAGTGTTTTCTATCATTGGACTGACTCTGATAGGTAATGTAATTATCCCTTTAGATGGGTGCTCAGCATCATCATATGCTTTGATTGTTATTCTTTTGGAAGCATCAATGTCCTTTTCTATATAACCAAGGCCAATGACCACTCTCAAGGTACAAATATTAAGACCTGCTCCACCATCTATCAAGACTCATCGGATTTTGCAATTATGGACAAAGACTTCAAGATGTAAAGGATCATTATGAGGGAGCTTATCAGGTGAAATATCATTATCAGAAAATGCAACATTTTGGGAAACAGCTAGATGTCCAATTCGGGCTTGAAACTAGTCAACATCAATGTCTATCGGGATAGTGGACTCAATTAAAGCTTTATCTAGGACTGCGCGATGCATGGGAGACATTTTCAACAACTCAAGGATTGATATTTGTGCAGGTGTCTTCCCTAGATGATCTAGGAGATTATACTGACTTGCAGGAGTTGGTTTGGGAAGAACTGCAGGAGTTCCTTTCAGGACTATTTTGGATCGATGAGTGGTGACTGCACAAGAAGGATCTTGTCCCTTTATTCTTAGGGTGGCAACATACTCATTTGATGCTCAAAAACAATTGATGACATTGTTATAACCAGTGTTTGCATAATTTTTTGTTTGGGTAGAGTTTGAAGAAGATGCTTTACCCTTGTCATGATCAAGCAAAGGAGTTTTGAAAATTGTATGATCAGTGTTAGAGCTCACGTTGGGTGGATCTACCTCAATTACTCCTTGCTCTAACAAGTCTTGAATCATATGTTTCAATTGAAAACATGATGTGGTTTTATGTCCTTTTGACCGATGGTACTCACAATATGCATTATCATTCCACCAATGCGGCTTTACCACTGGTTCTGCCTTGATATCTGGTAACTTGATAAATTTGGCTTGTATTAATTGTTTCATTACTGACTCAATAGGCTCTCCCAATGGCGTAAACTATCGAGGAGGTCCATCCCTTGATCGGAAAGGTTTGCGTTGCTGGTTTTGTTGTTGGCCTTGTTGTTGATTATATTGTTGAGTGTACTATTGAGTATGCTATTGGTATTGCGGCTGTTGAGTAACATTGCTCATTGGTGTTTGATTTTGTTCCATAGTTGACATATTAGGAACGCTCAATTTCTTGATTGTGAATGGGGGTTGATTTGCATTCACCTCTCTTGCAGCAACAACTCCATCATTAGTGACATTCTTGTTTTTGTACCAAAATCTATTTATGTCCCCTGAATTGCTTGTGTTGTCATTGTCTTTATTGAGCTTAATGATTCCCTTAGCTACAAGAGCAGTTTCAATGTTCATCCCTTTCTTAATGAGTTTCTCAATAGTATTGGGACTTTTCAATTTTAGTTCATACATCATTTCTGGGACCAAATTTTGGATAAACAGATTCACTTGTTGTTCTTCAAGTATATCTAGGGAAGAATGACTATACAAGCTTCGCCATCGTTGCAAGAAAGTCACTAATGGTTCACCTTGCTTTTGCTTGGTGTTGCATAAATCTGACATGGTCACATCACTATCGATGTTGAATGCGAAATGAGATATAAAATTTTGAGCCAATTCCGATAAAGTTTTTATGTTTCCTGGCAGATGCGAATACCAATCCATGGCTTGTCCCGTGAGACTTCATGCAAATAAGCGCATTAAATATGTTTCCTCATAACTCACTTCAATACATGCCATGAAAAATGCTCGAATGTGATCTTTTGGATTACCATTCCCTTTATATTTCTCAAAATTAGGTGCCTCAAAATGCTTAGGGAATGGAGGCATGTATAAGCTCTTGTCAAATGGATTAGGACATAAATCTTGATCTGTGTACAACTTCTTTGTTCCTTTAGTTTCTAATGCATCAACTTGTCATTGCAACTTCTCAAGCTGTTGTGCAATTGTATCAGATTTTGGAGGTCCATCATTAATCCCTGTGGGTACTCTTTGTCGATACATCGGGTTTCTGATCGATTGTTGATGCTCTGAAATTGCCATCTTTGGTGTCTCTGGCATATAATGTTCTTGGTACACCTCTTGTTGTTGTGGTTGTGCCATGCCTTGATATTGGCCTTGTTGTTGTGCTTCTTGTGGTGGCATCATCATATGTAGCTTGGGTTGATATTGCAATTGAGGGTGTTGTTGATATTGCACAGGCGTCAATTGTGGTTGTGAAATATGATAGCTTGTTTGTCTTGGCACATATTGAGGCACATGTTGTTGTTGATGCTGATGAATCAGAATTTGCTGACTTTGTGCCAATTGTTGTCGCGGTGTAAATCCCATCATTTGCCAAAAACTTTGTTTGGGTGGTTTTTGTTGTTTCTCCTTAAGATGGGGTATGGCACTTGCATTAACTTGCTGTGTTGTTTGTCCAATCTATTGTGGTGGTTGCAAGTTTGCATTAACTTGTAATGAGGCAGAAGGCGCTGCAATTTGTTGTCGAATGCGATATTGTTGTTGTTGTGCATTGTTTGTTTGCACATTTGATTGTACCTTTTGTGTATTACTCAATTGTTGCAACATTTGTTGTTGGCGCAAACCACTATCCCTAGCTCTTTGTGTTGCCATTATCGAAGGATCTGTCACAACAGTATTTGGCAAATATATTGAGCTTAATGGGACATAAGAACTTTGTTGCATTGTGGAATTGTTTTGGACATTGGTGATATCAGGCATTCCAATCGTGAAGCTTTCTTGCATCTTAGATTTTGATCCAATTTTATGCATGTAAGGAACCACTTCTTGTTGAGGGATAGTTGTCAATATTTGCATGGTCTTCATTTGATCTTGTGTTACAAGTGTTGTGTTGAATAATGGATTATTTATTGTCTCAAATGGTGACTTTTGAGGAATAGTCACTGTTAATGCCTTTGAAGCACGTTTACTCATCAAGGTAGGTTGAATTTCCTATTGCACATTTTCTTCATTTGGATGTGGAGAGAAACTTAATAGCTCACCGCCTTGTTGCTTTTGCACATTAATTTGCTCATTTGAGGAAGCCACATTACTCATCATGTCAAGGTATTTTTGTGGGAACATCTTAAAGACCTTGTTCAAGAATTTATCCATCTTTTTTGTTAACTTTGGGTCTTGAAGGAACATGTCAACATCATCAGAAGCATCAGAATGTGATGAAGAATCTGGTTGGACATTTGGATTTGCCTCCTATTGAATACCTTGATCTAAACCAAATCCTTGTGAAAGAGTTTGTTCCTCATGTAATGTTTGTATTTCATGTTGTAGGTTTGGTTGATTCAAATCAAAAGGTGCATTTCCTCTTGGTGTTGGTGGAACACTCCCATGTCCTGGTTTCATAGGTACAAATACTAGTTCATATAATGGAGGTGGTCCAAGTTGAACCATTCCATATGGTGGTAATGATGTGTTTGACAAACCTTCAATTTGTACTGTTTGACTAGTTTGAAACTGTGAATTGGATATGTTGTCAATGGGTTGATACGTTGGTTCGCCCATCTTTTTAGACTTTGACCTTGTTTCAATAGGCATGTCACTTATGCAGATGCAATATTTTTGAGACTTTTCAATGATAATGTATGATATGAAACTAAATGCAAACTAAATAGATGAAAATGCAATCTATGTTTTTGGTTGTTTTTGAAGATTTTGACAAACTTTTGAATGCAAATCTAAAAGAGACCCTTAGGAAATTGAAATGATGTCTAGACCTCAAAGGACAAAAGGACCAAGTGACAAAAGGACAAAATGACAATGTCTCCCCTATATGGTTGGATACTAAGCTAGGTTTGACGAAATGACATGGATGACAAAAAGACAAAAGCTTGATAAGGTCTAGACTTCCTAACAATGACTTAGGGTTTATCAAAGATTTGGATTACTCAAGTATAACAAAACCTAGTTTTGACACTATATGCTAAGGGACAATTACTATGCAAATGACCCTAATATGATATGATAATGACCTAAGCTTAATGAAGAGACCTAGGGTATGCAAATATGAATGTATGAAAATGGTATTGCTCTAATGCAAGAGGACACATGCAAATAGATGACCCTTATTGATATGCAAAGGAGTATGACCTAGGTGGAACCTAACCTTGGTAGTTGACAATGACTTTTGCAAAATGCAAACCTAAGATGAACCTAAATCTAAGTGACATGAATGTTGAGACAAGATTTTGAAAAATGTTTGACAACCATGTTTGAAGATGTTTTTGAATTTTGTTGGATGAAATGTTCTTGTGTTTAACCTTGTTTTGAATCAATTTGTCTTGTTTTTGAAATAAGATGCAATTCAACTTTTGACAAGCAAAGAAGACAAGATATTTCAACTTAGACTCAAGACAATCATGCTCATTCACACATTTCTTATGGTAGGAAAGGACAATAGGTACTTGAGAGGTAGACTCATTATGGGATTCAAGGAGAATACATAGATGCTTGACCCCACGGGCTCCCCTCCATAGCACTCACTTCTCAGGGCAGCCAAGCATCAGTCCCCATGGAAATCTCCCCATGGCAAACTTAGTATCTCTTCCAAGTATCCGAACTTGTCCTTCTCAAGCAACTAGAAGGGTTTTTGGCCTCTAAATACAAGGTGTTTAGTAAGGATTTCTGTTAAGTGTTACTCCTTGGTGTCACACAAGCGTGATTGAGACATTAAGCCCACCAAGATACCAAACAAATGTAGTCACGCAAGCATGATTTAGACCATGATGTCCTACTTAGATGTTGATATGAGAAAGAGTTCAAGGGTCATCACTTCCCAAGTAACTACAATTCCCACGTAACCCTTCCTTCAAAGCTTTCGCTCATCAGGTATTTATTTATAGTGAGTTAGAATGCCAAGGTATTCTAGTGGTACTCACTTTGGGTCATTCCCTTCTCATGATTGTCACTAGCTTGCAAAAGCAAATGATCGGGAAGGCAGGCCCTCTAAAGGTGACACATAATGAAAACAATGAGCATGGTATCAAAGATCTGGATTTCTGATCACCCTAAGAAGGATGAGAGCATACTCTCCTACTCCAATGTCAAACTAAACAATCAAAGAAAACATACGTTCATTCCATCCTATTTAGAAATCATACTAGGTGCCTAAATATGAATTACAAACACAAAGTTTAGTTGTAGTCCAAGGCAACCTCCAAAACCCAAGTCAAAAGTTTGATATGTTTAGTCTTTGACTATCGAACTTGCATAAAACGTGTTAGTAGTTTCATTTGTTGTCTTTGTCATGCATGATGCCAGGGTGCTGCACAAAGAATCAATACCATAAAACCAAAAAGCAGAAATAGAATGCAAAACAAACCAATTTGCAAGTAAAAACACTGCTTTTTTTACCTCTATTTCTGGACTTACACAGGTGTAGAATGATGCAACACAGGCACAAAATGTTGCAACACAGGCACAAAAGTCTCTGACACAGGCACAAAAGTCTCTGACACAGGCGCAAAATGCTTGACACAGGCACATATTGCTCCTACACAGGCGCAAAAGTGCCTAGAAAGGCCTGCATTACCCTGTTTCTTGGGTTTTTCACCTGCAAATCATCTCAAAAGAACTCAAAAGCATGGTTAGGGGGTTAGTTCACGTCAGGTTAACCAATTAATGTAGCTAGGAAATGTGGAAATCATCAAAGCAAATCAATATTAATCTAGCTCAATCACGAAAGCTCAAATGCAATGATCAATCCTAAAAACATTCAATAGAGAAAGGGAAACAAAACATTCAAATGCAAATGCAAACCAATGCAAACATGAATGTCTCCTCCAGAAATCTCCATTGTCCTTCTTTCTCCTTCAAATAGCTTTGTTTGTGAATCTCACCTTCAAGTGCATAAACCTAATGTGAAAGCAAGATTGACAAGTAGCGTAAGAATACTCGAAGCATGATTGATTCGGCTAGGTAGGGATCTTGATTGAAGAAATTCATCCAATTTATAGATAAATTGGAGAAAAGATCAAATTAGCATGAAGAGATTCGAATGGAAATTGCAAACCAAGAATGTCAATTATGAAAAATTATGACAAATTTGCACTTTCTATGCAAGATTGATTGATTGACAATTATGACAAAATTATGACAAATTTCTATGTCAAAATTGATTGATTGTCAATTATGACAAATTATGACAAATTGAAATGTCATTCCCATGAAATTAGGAGAAAAATAGGAGGTAATTGAAATTAGATGAATTAGAAATTAGGAAATTAGAAAATGAGGAAATTAGGAATTAGAAAAATTAGAAAATGAGGAAATTAGGAATTAAGTGAATTAATTAACAATTTTTCATTTATTAATTAATTCACAATTAGGGAGGAATTAGTTAGCCAATTAAATAAACATTTAATTGTGACACGAAGACTTAGGATAAATAAATAATTTATTAATCCTAGAGGGAGAAATGACAAACAAGGTTAAATGATTAAATCATGAAACCCTAGAAGATGAATTAGCAATGCAAGGATGACAATTAGTTCCTGATGTAAGATTGATTTGATGTCGACTCGATCATGATTTTGAATTGATAAATGACCAATGTGATAAATGATTTGATTGAGAAATGCGCCAATTGACGAGGAACAATGACTAATTGATCCAAATTGACATGATTGAGAAAGATGACGATTGATGAGAAATCGATCGCAAAATGACAAAGTTGACAAGAGGACAAGGATCGATGACAAAATAGATTGCAAAATGACAAGATTGAAAATGACAATGATCAATGACAAATCGATTGCAAGATGACAAGATTGAAAACAACAACGATCGATGACAAATCGATTGCATGATGATAAGATTGAAAACGACAACGATCAATGACAAATCGATCACATGATGACAAGATTGATAAGAGGACAAAACCCTAATTAGGATTGTCGATGTCCAAAATGATGACAAATGAGCATGCACATTGATGCGACAGGATAAGATCGACCAAAATGATGACTGAAGATTGTTATTGACAAGACCAAATTTGAAAGCGAGACGAATGAAGAATGCAAAAGAATGACTTGATTCTTGCAAATGATAAAGACCAAGTGCGTGACATAGGAGAAATGTTAATGTGATGCAAGAACTCTAAAATAAGGAAATGCACCAATGTTAAAGTATGATTCCGCAAGCATTGACCATTTTTAGACGTCTACACATTGTATTTTGAACTCATCTGAATCTTCTCATTTATCACATAAAATAGACTTCACAAATTGTATTGTACTTGTAGGAATGACTATTTGGATTAGTTGTTGCTATGAACTTCTTATATGATTGCAAGTGTAGATTAAATTCAACATGATTTCGACAACAAAAAGTTTCACGTACCTTATTTATGCATACAAAGAAAGGATGCAATCTCTCAAACATCCTTTGGCAAATCTTTACATCTAAAAATTCTTTCTTGAATGCTTCAAACATTTCACTTTATGTTGTATCTAAGAAATGTATTGGATGTGTAATCTGTTTACCATCTTCATCTATCATCTGTATAGTGTCCCTTCTATTGGAAGAAACATGAGATTGGTTGGTCCAATAATCAATGACCTATATTTTTACATCTGTAGAAATTATGTCTTTTCTAGGAACCCTACAAATATTTACCCAATTATTTTTAATGTTTTCATCCAAAATATTTGTCTTCCTAATGTATCTTTGAACAGTTCTTCTGGATACATGCATTAATTGAGAAATTGCATTAACTTGATTTCTACGAGTCAATTTCTTACTAGTAATCATAGTCATCAATTCTCTACGTGCAACACTTAAATCAACACCTCGACTTGTGTTGTCAATACAATTCAATGCTTCTTGTAAATTTTCAATTATAGTTTCTTTTACTAATGTATTAGGAGAAATTTCCTTATTATCAACACCCAACAACTCCAAAACAGGTTTCATTTCCCTTTTCCTAAATAACTTAGCAAATAATTGTACTCTTCCAATAATAGACTTATTATTAAAATAATCATCCCATAATTTCTTACAATGCAATTTTAATGTTCTTTCAGGTATCATATCTTTAGATGGAATTTATTGATAAGACTATCTTCATCCATTTCCATCAAATTTTCCATACCAAAAAAGAAAAATCCATCTCGTACCTGAGTAGATGTTTCTTGAACATCATCATGTTGATCTTGAACATCAACAGATTGTTGTTGACTACGTTTTGTATGACCTTTCATCTTATCATCCCTTTTATGATCATACAACCTTGATCTAGTCCTCTTATTCCCCATTACAAAAAATATTCAGATCTTCAAAATTTTGTGCTTTGAACCTAAAAACAAAAACATGCAAATGTACCATATATAAGAAAAAAACATATTTGTGCGCACCTTTCAAGTTATTTTAAATTCTAGAAGTTATCTATATACATATATATACTTATTAGAACAATGTTAGAGTTGAATATATAAATCTAGACTTCATTTGTAAACTATGAAATTTAAAAAGTTATATAGTTACTTTTCCTTGTTCTTAACAAACAAAATATAATTAATGAAATGTAAATTTAATTTTGCATTCTTAAACTTTATACATTGAATAAATGAAACATGTGTAAATTTTTATCCATTTAGCTCATTTCACTTGAACTCCAATTTTAAAATTTTAGAAAATAAAAAAATAATGTTCAAGAAATAGGACCTAGTTTCTACCAAACATAAGATAAAGAGTAAGAAATTAAGTCTAGTTGGATTCTAAATTTGACTATGCAACGTGTATATATGAACGTGATTTAATAACATTAATTTCTTGAAATCTAGAGTAGCTAATATATAGAGAATTTGAGTCAAGTTTTAGTTTCAAAAAAAATATAATTAAGTAATAAATAGTGTTGAATATACTCAATTTCATTAGTGTTTAATATATATATTTTAACAAATTCACTATTTAGTTATTTTAAGTATGCAAATAAGAATAAATCTAAGCATATATATGAACATGTATAAATGAATCTATATGCGTAAATAAAAATGGATAAATGCATACATATATAAATAAAAACATATGGAATCCATGTACCCATAAATAAAAGATTCAAGATAAGATACACATGATTGAATCCACAATTAATGTTTAATATCAAAAAATTAAAAAAATAAAGTGTAATATAATATACTTGAAAATACATGATCGAATCCACAATTAATGATTAATAAAATAAAATTTAATTAAATCTAAAAAATATAAGTAGTTTTCAAAAAACCTTTAAATATCTGTAAATAATTTAAAATAACATAATTGAAAATAAATGATTGAAGCATAATTAATGAAAAATATTGTAAATTAAGCATGATTGAAAAAGTAATTTAAAATAACATACTTGGAAAGGGTAGACACCTTTGAAAAAAAAAATCAAAATCTTCGCTCCTTTATAAAATTAGAAATAATCACCCCTTTATAATCTTCCTCCTCGATTAAAAATGCCACTTTATTTTTTTTTAAAAATGATTTTATTCAAAAATCACTTTTATTATTTTCGCACTTGATTGAAATTGATATTTTTATTGGAAAAAAAACATTATTTTATATGGGGTACAAGCGACCGGTCGCTTGTACGACCGGTCATGTCGGCCTCCATAGTTTCAACTAGAAGTGTTCCGGTCAGAACACTTCTGGCCAAAACATTTCCGGTCGGAACTATCTATGCGGAATGCCAAGTGGCAGCCACATCAACAAAAATGTTGATTTTTTGAAACTTTTGACTTCTACAAAAAAATTCAACAGGTAAATTAAATTTATTAAAAAAAAAAAAAAACCCTTTTATATAGATCGACTTCTCAATTTTACTCATATAGATTTTATAATGTTTTGATTATATTTAATATATAAATTTTTTTTTAAATACTACAAGTAGGTATTCTTTTGTTAGATAAGAGACTGGTATGAAAAAGCAAAAAAAATATTGAATAACTTTAAAAATAATCGAAAAAAATATGGTTCACTAGAGGAGAGAGTCTTCTTCAAAAGTTTATTTTTCATTTTTTGATTATCATAAATTGAATAGACAAATTATGGTGGGAGACAAAAACTATCAAATTCTCGTATATTCAACTTCCAAATACTATAACAAAGAAAATATACATCAAAAATTATTTTCTTTTTTTTTATACACTGTATATATATGTCATCTATAACGGATATTAAAATCGGAAAAAAATAATTTGATTTGCATTTTCTTTTGTGGTGGGAACTAAAACCCCCTATTTTTCAGCGTTTCTTAGCAATAAAATGGACTTTAAAGCTAAGAAAACATATAAATTATTGACAAAAAAAATTCAAAAAATAGTAGACTTAAACTTCACCAAATTTTATACATTTCATCATTTTACATTATCTTCAAATTCAAAATAAAAATGACACTTTTATCACAACAAAATTGAACCGTTATTGTTGTGTTAACCTTTTCCTTTGTAAAAGTGTGACATTGGTTTGTACTTTTACCCTATACTGTATAAATTAAACCATTAATAACATAAATCAAGATACTATGAGAAGAGATGTTAAACACATTTGCATAGACACAAGTAAAGAAAATAACAAACAATATACTAAGGAAACCCAATGTGGGAAAAACCTCGGTGAGAAAAGTCGTTGGAGTCTACTGCTCCAATCCAGCCTCACAATGAAACTATAAATACAAATTTTATGGGCACCAACCTAAAGGAGCACCAACCCCTAAATTTTATGGACACCAACCCAAAGGAGCACCAACTCCTAGCTTTATGGCCACCAACCCAAAGGAGCACCAACCCCCTATCTGAGCACCCACTTAAAGGATTACAATAAAATAAATATTCAATAAAAAATAAGAACCTTGTTACAAATAAGGTTTTCTAACTCACTATGTTATCTACACTTGGAGATGAATTGACTCTTCACTGCACACAGGCTTTGTCCTTTTTTCTTTGTCCTCTTCTTATCTTTGCATACAACTCTTTGATCTCTTCTTGATTCAGTCCTCTCTTTCTGCCCTACTCTGTGTGACTAACCTTCCGTGTTATCTACCTCCACTCTCCACTCTCTAGTCTTTGGTCTCTGCTATTCACTTTTTTTCTCTTTTCTATCTACTTTCTACCCTCCATTGTTTTCTCTATGGTCTTTTTCCTCTATCCTCTTCATTTTTTTCACCCATTGTGTATTATCTATTGAGGTGTTCACACTTGTGAATTTCTTCAACACATTTTGTACATTCTTCTGTCCTTCATGCTTCTTCTTTAATCTACACTCTTCTCTTCTATATTCAGTACACACAAACCCTCTATGTAATCTCCACTACAGAAGCACTAAATTTTCTTTTGAGTACCTTTTCTATGCTCAAATCGGTATCCTTTGTTTTACTTAACTTCATCACTTCTTTCTTGCACCTTTCATACCTTCTTTGCTATGCCTTCTTAGTCCTCTATTTTTTTCTCTCTGCTCTTTCTTTTAGCTGTCATTTATCTCCTCTTCCCCTTATGATTACTCTACTAGCAATATTTCTTGTGATGTTATTGACTGCTTAGGCACCATGTTATTGACACCTATGGAAAATACTTTTCTACTCCCTCTTCTCTATCTTCTGTTTTGCAGAGCTTCTTCACCTGTACGTTGGCTACCATTACTTACTTGACCAATATCAACAATATTTTATACCTCTTAACTTTTTGTCATTTACACGCCCCCAAAAATTTCCCTCCAAAAAAAGAGGATATTCAAAAAATCTATTTCAGTCATTAAACAATATCTCTTGTCTCTTCTACCCTGTTTGCAGCCATCCACATAATATTCTTCCTTCCTTGTTTATCTATAAACCTCTATAGTCTAGTTTTACTTTTAACTCAACTCCCATTTTAAAAAATATATTTTTAGCTATAGTTATATTCACATTTACTTCATTTTTATTTTGTGGCCAAACTGGAAATCTTCTTGATCCACTAAATAATCTTTCTTGTTTATTCATTTTGAAGTTTTCTAGTTATAGTTATTAAATAATTCCTTCCATATTTACCCAAAAACCTCTGTAGTTTGGTTTCTCTTTTACACGCAATCTTCATTCTAGAAATGATCAACCAACTACAACACTTTGGTATTTAATTCTTTCCTCGTTTGTTGTGTAGAGTCAAAAATAATCTCCTTTGATACGTGTGCCTTGTATTCATATACTAGACAAATATCTTGTCCACATAGCATTCTCATGTCCCTTAGCCACATTGTGGATGGTTGGACCCATCTACATAAATTCATATGCTCACAAAAATTCCATGTGTGGAAGAAATCCACGTAGCATTCATAGGTTGCCTTGATGTGTGTTGCAGGTCAACTAACTCACATGTTTTTTGCATCACAAAATAGCAAAGATTGTCTTCATGTGAGCTAGTGGGATACTGTATTACTTCAAAATACTAGATAGTCAATAACCTACTAGTTATATGCTTTCACAGTTCTACAAAATCCTTCATGAAGGAAAAATATTGACCTGTATACTGGTGAGAAGATCAGACAGACAATAACACACATATTATTCACTTTTACAAAACATGTTTGTCATCACATAAACCTTACTGCGAAATAGCGAAAATCAAAAACTTGTGCGTTCTGCACTTTTGTTGTTTCTCAACTGTTGTTAGTGCAAAGAATTGTTTGCGAACCAGCAATAATCCAGAACATGTGTTATATATTTTCACTGTTTTGCGACTACCTTGGTCAGCATGAAACATTATCAATGAAATAGCAATGGCAACAACCTGATGTGTTATGCACATCTCCTGTCTCTTTTCATAGTTTCATAGCAGCCTTTGGTCAATGCAGAAAGTTGACAATGAGATAGAAATAGTGATAACACAATGCGTTATGCACATATCATTGCAATAGGGTGTGACTAACACAACGTGTTAGTATAACTGCAATTATATTTTTTTTTTAAATAAGACCAGTTTTCCCAATGCTTTCACCACTCTATAGCATGTGTCTACTATGTCTTCTTTATGGCCATTGACTAAATACAAACTCATGGGTGTTCAGTTTCCACACAAACAATCAAATATGCTTAACTCTACCAACCTTGGACAACACCATCTCTATCAATTTGATCTTCCTCTGGGCCACCCATCCTCTTGTATGCCTTCAATGCATCTCTAACCAATGGGTGTAGACATATTGCTTTGTCAATTCTCTATCAAATCTTCTCCTTTTTGTAGCTGAAAATATCAGGTCACTCCCCCTTTTGACAATTGCATTGTGCATATGGTCAATAACATGATGTTTACATGAACAATACCTCATCTTGTCCCTCATATGAAACAACAACACTTCCTATCATTTTGTTGACCCTATTCAACAATAGTCTCCCCTGAGATCCATGACCTTAATGCTCCATCACCTTGGGAGCACACACATGGGTTCAAGGATGTATAATATGAAGCTATGATCTCCCCTTGAACCAATGCACCTATATGATTGTGTACTCCTATGCTTCTTATATACAAGATGAACCATTATTACAATAATAAATTTGTATCTTCGTATATGTTTTCTTCCATCTTCTCTTCTTCATAACACATGGGCTGATACAAAGTTTTTCCTCTATGACTAGTATAGTTTGGATTGTTATGGAATACCCTCGTCACCGTTGTCTTCAAGAGTCATATTTCAAGGTCAATTTAAAACTTATGTGCTTTTCTGTACTATGTGAATCTTGGAAGACTATGTCTTTCATTCTATCCTCTTGTAGTCTTTGTCATTGCCTTTTTAGCTACACCATTATGGTCTTCTTAAACCACTAATTCTTATATTAACTTTTTGCACCATTCTTATTAATGAACCGATCCAATGATTTTCATCCCACCATGCTAAATCAAAGTATTGTCTCAAATATCTATGATACAAACTGTATGTTGAACCCTTTAAAATTTGGACTCTGAATCAGTGACACAGAGCAATCCTTTCATATACAGGTTCTGATGCAACATTTTTGCTTGCAATGGTTGTTTGCAACCGCTTAACATATACCTTCTTCACATTGTGAGTTTCCTTGAAATTAACTTTTGTACTTGCACCCATGCTCAACCTTATATATGTGTAGCCACAACCAAGCATCTTTTCACATTGATCTATATGCTAACAATTTTTAAACTTATCCATTACAAACAACTACAACAATTATACACAATTTCAACTAATCTAAGCATCATTTAACATATATGCGAACAATTTTTATTTTAGTCAACTCTCCTATCACATATTCTTCCATAAATCTGGGGTCAAAAGATGTTGTTATGCTCAACTCTCCCTAAGGTCTTGCATTACTTTAATCTTGGGGTGATATCACATGTGAATGCATGCATATAGTTCCATCCTTCTTGCCTTTTTACTTATCATCTATGTTCTGCAGCATCTATCATGTTCCTTTGTTTGACCACCTTTGTTCTATAATATTTTAGAGATGACCAAAATTGTTGTATCTATAGCATACTATGTTCTTACTAAATAGAGGTGTAGATGAATTTTCATTAAATTGATTTGCTTTCCTTCTCCAATCTATACTTTAGTAGTCAATTGAAGGAACAAAATGATTTCTTAATAATCCAAAAACACTTCCATTTTTGTTCCAAGCATATTTATGTCTTACATGAAATCTACATTCTCTTTCTTGATGACCATAGTTGTTGCATCGTACATTTTTTTTTAAAGAAGTTGAGGGTTGCCACTAGACTGATATGTTTTTCTTCTACACTCATAGCTCTTATGAACAATTTTATTGCAACTATAACAAATTACATTCATATTTCTCAAGAAACAAAAATGGTTCTTGCTTACATAGTTTGGAGTAGGTCTATGCATAAGTTTACAATTTAAAGCCTTGTATCCATATGCATTACATATTTGACAAACTACATTTCTATTTCTAGAATATGCAACATGACCTATCCTAGACCCATTTATACACTCACTTGTTCTATGCCCATATCCTTTACATGAATAACAATAACCAAAGAAATAGGAATTTAACTTACAAATTGATTTGGCCAAATGTGTTGAGATATTGTTGACTAGTTTTCTCTATTTCTTCTTCTTTTGTTATTGGCCTTGGGTTGTACACTTGCAGTAGTCACATATTTCTATTTCTTCTTCTTCTCAATTCTGGGACCAACATATTTTGTTATTCTTCTAGCAGGATGTCTCCTAAACTTTCCTCTTGTGTTCTCTTCTCTAATGAAACCATCTTCATTCAACTTAACTTTACCCTTCTTATCAATATTATCTTTTCTTGTAACAACAACATGTGTCTTCAGACTTTTAGTAGTATTAGTTAGATCTATCTTCTTTCTTGGAGAATTCTTTATTGTAAAGATTTGTCCATGACCATTCAACCTTGTAGATATAGAGTTTATGTCTCTTTTTTATGTCTCCCCACTGGTAGTGAATTGTCTAGTCTCATATCCTAAGCCTATAGAATCCTTGTTTTTCTTCTGCTTATTCAACATGTCATTTAGTGCATTTGTGCTACTCTTACACTTCAACCTTAGCTTGAGATCTTTCTTGCAACTCTCAAGCTCTATTATGAAATTTTTCATTTCTTGTTCTAGCTTCTGACACTCCTTTTCTTTTGTATCCAACTATAATTTTATTTCACCAGCTTTCCTCTTAGCTTCTTCCAACTCAGTTGCCAAAGTAGTAGTACTTAGATTAGCATCTTCAAGGCATTTACTTAGTTGATTTTGTTCCTTTGTGGCACACTTCTTATAATTTATGAATTATTTCCATTCTTCCAGGGTACATAACAATTCTTCTCCAAAGTCAAGTTCAAAATCAACTTCATCTTCATCATCACTACCAAATAAGTTTTGATTGCTGGAATGAGATCCACTATCACACTTTGATGTCTTCTCCTTATTTTGGATCTTTTGTGCCATGAGCAGATGAGTTTCCTTTATATCTTTACTACAGTAACTATCTAATCCATTTTCATCATTTGTACATTTACCTGATTATTTCTTCATCTTTCTTCCATAGTTTGATTGAGTAGTGCTAGACTCTTCTCCATATATTTTTTTCAATCTATCCCACACATTCTTTGCAGAATTATATTTATTGACCTTTGAAGACACTATATTAGACAACTCGCTAAGAATAACCTTCTTAGCTTTAGCATTGCACTCATATTTTATTTTTGCATCACGATTAGTAGGAGTAGTAGAGATAAATAACCATCCTTAACTACCATCTAGACATCATAACCCAGGGAGGACAAATAGACTTCCATTCTTGAACTCCAAATGACATAGTTTGTACCATGAAACCTTGGTACATTAGCACAGGATGACTCAAACATCACCATTGTGTTCACACACTATAATCTACCTAAGCTCAAGAAATATTATCCAAAAAGGAACCTAGCACTCTAATACCAATCGTTGGAACATGAATGGACCACTAAGAGGGAGGGGGGGTGAATTAGTGGTAATTAAAAAGAAACTTGAACTTTTGTATCAATTTAAACATTAATAAAATAAGTCAAGATACTATGAGTAGAGATGTTAAACACATTTGCACATACACACAAGGCGAGCACATAACACAAGATATACAAGAAAAATACAATGTGGGAAAAACCTCAATGAGAAATTTTTTTGGAGTCTACTGCTCCAATCTACCCTCACTATGAAAATCTGATTACAAATTTTATGGGCACCAACCCAAAAGAGCATCAACCCCTAGCTTTAAGGGCACCAACCCAAAGGAGCACCAACCCAATATCTAGGTACCCACTCAGAGGATTACAATAAAAGAAATACTCAATAACAAATAAGCACCTTGTTGCAAATGAGGTTCTGTAACTAACTGTGTTATCTACACTTGGGAATGACTTAACTCTTGTCTGCACATAGGCTTTGTCCTCTATTATTTATCGTCTTCTTATCTTTTCATACAATTCTCTGATCTCTACTTGATTCAATCCTCTTTTTTTGTCCTACTATGTGTTACTAACCTTCTATGTTATTTTCCTATGCTCTCCACTCTCTAGTCTTTGGTTTCTACTATTCACTTTTGTTGTCTTTTCTATTTTCTCTCTACCCTCAGTTCTTTTCTCTAAGGTCTTTATCCTCTATCCACTTCCTTTGTTTCACTTGTTGTGTGTTGTTTATGAAGGTGTTCAAACTTGTGAATTTATTCAACACATTATGTGAATTCTTCTCATATTCATGCTTCTTCTTTTTTCTCTATTCTTCTCTTCTCTATTCAGCACACACACACACCCTCTATATAATATTTATTATAGATATTTTGGATTTACTTCTATGTGCCTTTTCTATGTTCTAATCTATATCCTTTTTTAACTTAACTTCATCACTTCTTTCTTGCACCTTTCATACCTTCATTGCTTTACCATCTTAGTCCTCTATTTTTAGTTCTTTGCTCTTTCTTTCATCTGCCAGTTATCTCCTCTTCACCTTCTAGTTATTCTACCAACAATCTTTCCTACGATATTATTGACTTCTTGAGCATTGTGTTATTTTTTGTTCTCTGCTCTTTTCTACTCCCTCTTCTCTCTATTCTCTATCTTCTATTTTTTCAGAGCTTCTTCCGTTGTATGTTGGCTACCATTACTTACTTCACCACTCTCAACAATATTTCATACCTCTTCATTTTTTTCCATTTACACACCTCCAAAAGTTTCTCTCGAAAAAAAAGTATAATCAAAAAGTCTATTCCAGTCATTAAACAATATTTCTTGTCTCTTCTTCTTTGTCTACTACCATCCACATAAAATGCTTCCTTTCTTGTTTACCTAACAACATCTGTAGTCTGGTTTTAATTTTCACTCAACTCTCATTTCGAAAAATATATTTTTAGCTACAATTATGTTCACATTTACTTCATTTTTATTTTGTGGTCAAACTGGAAATCTTCTTGAGCCACTCAATAATCTTTCTTGATTCTTCATTTCAGTCCAATAGTTGTACTTTTTAAACACTTCCTTTCATGTTTACCCAACAACCTCTATAGTCTGGTTTCTCTCTTACATACAATCTCTATTCTAAAAATGATTGACCAACTACAACATTATTTGGCATTTAATTCTTTCCTTGTTTTTTCTATAGATGAAGAAATAATCTCCTTTGATATGTGTACCTTGGATTTATATACTAGTAAAATATATTGTCCATGTAGAATTCCCATGTCCCTTAGCCATGTGCTGAATGGTGGGTCCCATCTACATATTCATCTACTCACAAAAAGTCCATGTTTGAAAAAAATACACATTGGATTCACAAGTTGCATTGATGTGTTATGTAGGTTGACTAACATGCGTGTTATGTGAATCATGAAATAGAAAAGGCTTTCTCCCTGTGGGCTGGCGAGATGATACATAACCTTAGAATATTGGATGGTCAATGGTACCTCCATTATAAGCTTTCATAGTTTCATAGAACCCTTGGTTAAAGCAGTCAATAACATACGTATTATGCGCTTTCGCAGTTTCATAGAACATGTTTGTCAACACATAAACCTTGTTGTGAAATAGAAAAATAAAAAAACTTCCATGTTATATACTTTCATTTTTTCTCAGCTGCTATTAGTTAGTGTAGAGAATTATCTGCAAACCAATGATAATCCAAAACATGCCTGTTATATACTTTTCACTATTTCATGGCTCCCTTGGTTAGCATGAAATATTTCCCAGGGAAATAGCGATGTCAATAACCTTGTGTCTTATGTACATCTCCTATCTCTTGTCATAGTTTCATAGTGGTCTTTGGTCAATGTAAAAAGTTGACAACGAGATAGCAGTAGCGATAACACGATTTGTTATGTGCATAACATTGCAATAGGGTGCGACTAACACTACGTGTTAGTATAACTACAACTATATTTTTCTGAATCAGGCCAGTTTGCCTAATGCTTTCACCACTCTATAGCCTATGTCTACTCTGTGCTTTATGTGACCATTGACTAAATACAAACTCATGGGTGTTCAGCTTGCACACAAACAATCAAATATGCTTACCTTTGCCAACTTGGGACAACACCATCTCTATCAATCTGATCTTCCTCTAGGGTACCCATCCTCTAGCATGCTTTTGCATCTTTGACCAGTGGATATCTCTACATCACCATCCAGTTCGTGTGGAGCTATTTCTCTATCTAGTCTCTATCAAGTTGCATCTTCTCAACTATTGACATCAATGACAATATTATGCCAACAATAAATAAATAATGCAAACCACAACAAAATTTGGTTGAATAAACTAGTGCATGTGCTAGAAGCAAAAGAGCTAAAGTGGTAATAGTAATTGTATTAATATAAAATAATATGTATTTGTAGATCTACATGATTTTCATATCATATACAAAATTTCAAAGATATAAATATGTAAACGCACAAAAAAAATCAAATTTTTTAAATTTCAAATTTGACTTTTAAATAGGAAATCTATATTTTTTGATATGTTAGACTCATCCAAAAGTCTTATTTTTCTTTATGATTCATTAATTACAACCTTATGAAGAAAATCTCAAAATTTTGAGAAAATCTTGCAAATCTATGAGTACTAATGCTATATGTTAGAATGAGAAATTATTTTGCAAATTTTTTTCTTGCAAGAGAGAAATTCATCAATACTCATTTCTGAAATTAAAAAATTTAATGTGATATGCATTCTCCATTTTTCCTTAGTAGATGAAAGACGACCTTATCCTAAATGATGAGAATGCAAATTAAATAAAGGATAATAATTTCCTAATTAATGATTCACTAATTAAATTATGGCAATGCGAATATAATATCACACTAATAGTGATGTTTTCCTAAGACTATGTTTTGGGCCAGTCATACATTAAATTTGTAATCTATAAAATAGGTTTAAATATAGCTATTCATATTGAGTTGATGTTATTTTGAAATGTCTAAATTTATACAATTGAATATATAGTTCCTATAATAGATTAAAATATATTTATTAATTATTAATTGTACATCTATTTTCATGGGATTGGTTTTTTTTACATTTTTAATAAATTTCTAAAAAAATTTGAAAGGATGCATACTAATAATGTTTTTCAATTATTGTACCTTGAATTAGTTATACAATTGAATTTATAATTCTTATAGAAGTTTAATGCTAGTAATTATGTAAATGTGGAAAGGTAATTACTATTGTAATAATGATGCTATTAATAAACAACTCACTAATAAAGTTTGGATGGTTAGTCGTATATATTGTTGAAATAACAATATATCACAATAGTTAGTGATTGGCTATGTAAGTGGCTATATATTAGCCATGTATTGAGTGTTGAAATATAAAGCACATATTATTTTGTTTTTTATTATTTTGCCTTCTCTACCCTGGAATTTGATAGCCACCACTAGCTGTTAGTTGTCATATCACTTTTTTTTTACGGTTTGGTAATTTCAATGCCTTTCGTTTGAGATTTTAAGAAAAATATTAATTGTAAAAAAAAAAAAAACCGTTCTCTATCTTGTCCTTCTATGAATAGCCACATTTCATTACTATCTTACTATCATGCTTTTTTCCTTTTTACATTAATATTTGAACCCTCTCCAAATTCATCAATAATGAAAAAAGCGAAGTATAATTACAATCGTGTATTTTATTGATAAATAGGAAAATTTATAACATAATATATATTTATAATAGAAAATAGAAATAGCTATAAAAAATCATATTAATTATTTTAAAAATTAGAAACAATTATATTTTAGTATTGGAGTTATGACAAGTTTCTAAATTGATATTTGAGACAATCTTCTTAAAAATATTTAAAAAATAAATTCATATAAGAAAATAAATTTTTTTTGAAAAATCATATTTAAATATTATAAAATTAGAAACAAATATATCTTACTATTTTTTAAATAGATTTATATTTTTATAATAAACATTCTAAAATAATATATATCAATATTTTAAATTAAAATACTATATAATATATATTACCTATTATAATTTTTAATAGTTTATTAATAATTTGAAGTGTCATATATACAAACTTTTAGAAAAAAATAACATGTCAATATATACGATCCAATAATTTTTAAATTAGTCATATATATAACCTGTGAAATTCTAGACAATATTGCTAATATGATATCAGCCCGATCATATTCTGCGCCTATGATAAGGGGAGAATATTTCCATTTTGAATGGCCAGTTTTTTTTTTTCACCCAATCTAAAGGTGGATCATAGTTTTTATATGTGGAATGCAAAAGGTTTCAGTTCCATTATTTGTGAGGTGCAGCCTCTATGTTCATATCATTGATTTTTTGGTCAATAAGTGTAAGGAAGTAAAGGTGTGCGGAAACACTTCCTACGCTAATCTTGAGAGGACGATTTTGCAAATTTCAACTTAACTATCATAGAGATCACAAGAAGAAAATAGAGTAGAAATAAAACAAGAAACGCATAACACAATGATTATCGTGGGGAGAACCCATACGAGTGAAAAACCCCACACTCTAAAAATTGCATCGTATATTAACGAATCAACAAGAGATTACAATACACTTGCAATGCAAGTTCTTACAATAGCATCACCTCAACTCAAGCTCGGAGAGACTTCGCTAGCATCCTTCTTGCACCCAGCCTTGCAAACCAAACTCCATCATGCAAACTCATCTCCAAGCCCTCATTATATAAGAATTTTACAACCTAGAAACCATTTGTGGTTTTACAATACCATGGGCAAAACCTCCATGACATGTGTTGCCCATCCTTGACATTTGTTTTTCCAAGATAAGAAAACCAGGTTAAAAATAGTTAGTCACGTCCAAACTCTTATCCCGTATTTTTGCCCCTCATAACTAACATGAAATGTGTCATATAATCTCTAAAAATGGCCCTCCTATATTATACTATGGACAAGGCATCTTTTGACAACTCAAATACCCTTTTCCAAGGCACTGACACATGCAAAACCTCCCAACTACATTTGGAACTATTTACTAAAAATTGTAAGGTTGAGACACATGTATCTCAACAATAAGGAGGTGTTGTTCGGAGCTATTTTGTGTGTTAACCAAACTTTGATTCAAGTTGTATTCTTTTTAAGAATAGGTAGAAGTTGTATTTTTTGGTTTTCTACTTTGCACAGTTTGCTGGATGCTGGATGGGCAATTGTATAGGAAAGCATCTAACGTCCATGATCCTCTAACTACAAAGATCCTTTGTCTGCCATACTTCATTAGAAGATGATCTTCTACTGAATATGTTCACTAACAATTATGATCATGTGCAGCAAGATCTAGACATTGGTATGCAGTTTTATGTGATTTATTTCCTTTTTAGTGCTCCTATGTGGTGTGAATAAGTGAAAATTTCATATTGTGGGGTACATAACATCAATGTTCCATTTCCATTTCAAGCTAAATTAGCTAAAGTAAAGGGTAACTTCTAGTGGTAGTGGCAGTTTCCTATGTTGTTCGAGATTAGGTGCCAGTGATCAACAACAATGACTGTAATTGAGAACAACCTTTGGTTCTCATAGATGTAATGTGAAATCATTCCATTGGCTCTCATAGATGTATGTTTTTTGTGTGTTGCAATTCTTATATTTTCCACTAATGTTGGAGACATATAAGCACCAAAGTAAGTCAGTTCATGGATCTTCAAAGGGTTTGTGGGAGGATCCAAAAAACCACACAAGGTGAACAAAGGAGTGAAGGTTCTTGTTCATGTCAAGGTTAGTGGTAAGCCTATTTAAAACCATGGGAGGAGAGTCTTTCTTTTGGATTCATAGGTCATGAGTCACATAATTGGACATGCCACAAGGGTGAGCATACATCAGAATAGTGTGTGAATGCTTTTCTACCAGGTAAACATTAAGGGAGGGAATGTTAGGAAAATTAATGTTTACATTTTATTTGAAGTGTTAGTAATTATGTATATGTAGAAAGATAATTACTATTATAATAGTGATGTTGTTAATAAACAACTCACTAATATAGGTTTGGATGGTTAGTTGTATATATTGTTGAAATAACAATATATCACAATAGTTACATGTTAGTGTGTTATACCCATGAATGATATTCTGAGATATTTGTTATAACAACTCCCTATTAAATAGGAGGTTGTTTGGCTATGTAAGTGGCTATATATTAGCCATGTATTGAGTGTTGAAATATAGAGAAAGTAATATTTTGTTTGAGTATTCTGTCTTCTATACCCATATTTCTAATAATTAAAATACAGCTACCATGAAAGAGTTGGTGTGATTAGAGAGACCTAACAATCATACAATTTAATTTACAATTTAAACAATAAATTAAAAATGTTTTTTGATAGTGATTTTATGTGAACTTGGGACACATAATATTTCATTACTAGTTCAACTAATATATGGGAATTACTTTTTAGAAATATGTTGGGAATATCCAATAAAAGCTGAAGGTTCACACACTTGATGTTTTCCAGAGGTTATAATTTTTCGAATAGGTGATGTTTTCCTAAGGTTGTTATTTTGGGAGACATACAATTCATATAATTGAAATTATAATTTGCATAAAAAGTCAAAATATAGTTATCAATATTAAGTTGATATGATTTGGAAGATTTAAAATTTTATTATTGATACATGTGATTCATTTTTAATACAAATATCACATTATTTTTACAAAATAATGATATTTTTTAAAGACTTATCCTGAGTTAGTTATTAAAACATTTAAGAATTAAAAACTTTGGGTAGGATTATTAAGGTAATAGGGAAATAGCTTTTTACAATATTTTTAAAAATTGAAGTTTAAAATATTTTTTTTTTTTTGGAATGCAATTAAAAATTGATTATTGTTTATACATTTCTTTTATATATATTTTTAAAGTATTTTTACCCCTCTCCACCAACTTTTGTAAACAAGTTTTTCAAATATAAATATGTACAATTTAAATTAATAAAAAACTTAAAATCATAAATTTAAATATAATAAACTTGGTTTGAATCTATAAAAATAAAATATATGGCTATATAGAGCTAGACTCTTTCCAACATCTCAGTAATCCTAAAAATTATATATTTTGATAAAAAATTATGAACTTAGAAAAAAATAGACAATCTAACATTAATCAATAGTAAAATGAACCAATAATATTTTTTTTCAAATGACCAATTCCACTAGATAATTCTTAAAACTATATTTCTAACCACTATCTATTTTGAAAAATTGACACCATATGCGAAAATTATGGCAAAAAATAATCTACCACTTTTGTGACCAAAAACTCAAGGGTTGTGTGATAGGTCGGTGGTGCCACTCACAAAGGTGGTGAAAGGGTTCTTTCTATTAATGGTGGTGATGTAGAGGTGGAGCTTCAAAAATTGACTTGTTGTTAACCCTTTGGTTGTGGTGAAAGGTTTGGGTGGTACTAATTCGGATTGCAATGAAGATGATAACTAAAACATAGTTAAGAATGTTCAGTTTACATATGACTACAACCTTAAAGTGAAAAAATTCAAATTACCATCAAATTTTCATAGATCACTTCAAAATATATAAGTGATCATTGATGAAAAAATTGGATTGTGTAGGCCACTAGTAATATATAAAAACACGTGTATAAATTTTATAACTATGAATAAATAATGTGAACCACAAGAAAACTATGTTGAATAAACTAGTGCATGTGCTAGAAATCAAAGATCTAAAGCGGTAATGATGATTGTATCAATACAAAATAGTATGTATTTGTACATCTATACAAATTTCATATAATATAAAAAATTCAAAGATATAAATATTCAAATGGATGAAAAATTACCTTTTTTTTTAACTTTGAATTTGATTTTTAAATAGGCAACCCTAAGGTTTATATGTCTTATAGACTCATCCAAAATCTTACAAATACCTATGATTTATCAATTACAACCTTAGGAAAAAAATCTCAAAATTTTTAGAAGCTTGCAAATCTATGAGCACTAATGCTATGCTAGAATGAGAAATTCTTTTGCAATATTTGTTGTACATGAGAAAAAATTCTTAAAAAACAATAAATGTATAATAAGTGCAATTCATGAATACTAATTTTTGAAATAAAAACAATATGATATGATACGCATTCTACATTTTCCATTAGTGGATGAAACAAAATCTTATCCTAAAAGATAAGAATGACAATTAAATAAAGGACAATAAATTTCTAATTAATGAATCTCTGATTAACTTATGGTAATGAGAATATAATATCACAGTAATAGAAATGTTTTCCAAATACTATGTTCTGAGTCAACCATACATTGAATTTGTAATCTATAAAATAGGTTTAAATCTAGCTATTTGTATTGAGTGGATGTTATATTCAAAGCTCTAACCTCATACAATTGAATATATATTATCTACAATTGATTAAAATATATCTATCACCATTATTTGTACATCTAGATTTCATGACATTGATATTTTATACACATGTACTAAATTTATAAAAAAAAATTAAGGGATACACATAAGTGATGTTTCTCAATTATTGTACCTTGAATTTTAGTCATACAATTGAACTTGTAATTCTTATAGAAGATTAAAGTATAGCTACTAATATAGAGTTTGTGTGATTGGAGAGACCTAACAAGCATACAATTTAATTTTCAATTTCAACAATAAATTTAAAAATACTTTCCAAAGGCCCTCACTGGGCTGGCAACTTGCAGGCTTCGTGCCCTTGCTGGACTGTCGTGCTCGCAGGTCTAGACCTTCACTTTAAAAAAAAATAAAAATTCCCGTAGTGAGTTTATGTGATCTTGGGACATATTATTTCATTACTACTTTAGCTAGATTTCTTGGGAATGAGTTTTTTAGAAATATGCTGGAAATATCCAATAAAAGTTGATGGTTCACACACACGTGATGTTTTCCAAAGATTATGTCTTGACTATGTCATACACTTAGATTTATAATTTGTACAATAAGTTAAAATATAGCAATCAATATTGAGTTGATGTGATTATGAGACACATACTATTGGAGTTGAGGAAAAAATCAACTCTACAGCTCCCAAAGATCACCTGCATGCAAACCTGCCACAGAAGGAGAGAAGCAAAAAAATTATGGAGGCCAAAATGCAAAGATCTAGAAAAGAGGATTCATATTGATTGTGCAATAAGAATGCAATTCAATAATTACAGTTGTTATGAAAATACAAAGAGATAATCCTTATAAAAAGACACTCAAAACCCTAAATGAGAAAACCCTAAAGAATTATAAGATTCCTAAGTTTAGCTTAAGCATAGAGTATAATAGACTAATAATTAAATAAATAATTATTAACTAATTAAATTTTACTCTAACACCCCCCCTTAAGATGAACTTAGGTAGTAGCTAAAAAATAACTAAGGACTAAAAAAGCATGAAAAAAATGTAGGAAAGCAACAATGGGTCCCGACAACTAGGCCTGATGAGGTACCCAAGTACAATAAAATCTTTGTAAAGTGGAGAAAAAGGAGAAAACCCCGTGGGAACAAAACTCCTCTCCAAGAAGAGATGAAAGCTCAACTGAAAGACTAAGAAGCTCCCAAACAAGAGTGTTCCAGAAGATAGGAACACAAAGAAGAGAATGAAGAACACCATTGAAGCATGCAATAGTTGCAAACACTGTCGAAGAGTAACTGCTAATCTGAAGAACCTCCACTGAAATAGAACATGACTAGGTAGAGAAGAATGTAATCTGCATGAGTGCCCTCAAATGACACTATTCGAATCAAAAGGCAAACGAAAGAAAACAACTGAACTCGAAGATACAGATGGCATGAAACACCAAAGCCTGAAGAGAATATCAATTGAACCAAGGAAGCATTAGAACAACAGGAAAAACCTCCCCATAATGTTAAAAAGGGAGAGGGATAGGTACACTGAAAAGAACAGCCAACAAGAAATGCATGACAAAGAACCATGAACATCAAAGGTGCAAAGAAAGTACATAGTGTCATGGAGGGAACATTCACTTGACACACATCATGAGGCTAATGTCATGGAAGAAACACTCGCTTGATAAAGGTAGATGGAAAACAAAAGGCATACATCAACCCCCCATGGCACTTTATAAGTAGTGCATGTACAATAAGGCACAAGATGTGCAAAATCCCAAGTATGCAATGCATGGTGGCACTTTATTTCAGTGTGTCTACATAAATAAAATGCTACAATGATAATAAGAAATAGAAGACTGGAAATAGAAAGAACAGCCAAAGATGAGACATCCTACTCAAAGAAAGAGATCCCAGAATCTGAAACATCCAAGATATTCACCAGAGTGCTGAAAAACAAAAAACTGAATAAAATATAACTGGAGAAGAATCTGGAAAGAACACTTTTATGACTGGAAAGTACACAGAATAAGCTTTCTAACAATATAAAGTTTTTGAAAAACGGAGTTCGGATGCTCAAGTGATGTCTCCCAAAGTGAAAAAAGAAACCTCTGGCTTTGGCAGAAACAAAATCCATCCGAAAAACAAAATCAAAAGTTCAAACTTTCAAATCTAGATAGAGCTCAGAGAGAGCTTTCCGACAATATAAGGTTTTTGAAAAAGTGCCTCCGTATGACCAAGTTACGACCAAAAGAAAAAAAAACCCTCTTGTAGGGCATAAAGACGGTTATTTTTTTACTTTATTTTTTTATGAAAATTTTATGAGACATTTGCAGGTACAGCCGTACAGATTTTGGTGCCTTGAAAAATGTGCCAATAAAAATCATGTCCCAGATGCCCCTATCACCGAAAATAGGCAAATTATATATCAAAATTCATGGAATCAGCTTTATGAATCCAACTGTGAGGTCCTTTTGGCACCAAAATGTACCGAAAAATCAGCTACCCCCAGAAATAGGAAAAAAAAACTGCACAAACCTTCGAATACACAGATTTGAAGAACAAAGCACAAAAACTCTCATGAAGAGAACAGGGGCATGTAGATCTTAAGCTCTGATACCATATTGGAGTTGAGGAAAAAATAACTCTACAGCGCCCAAAGATCACCTACATGCAAACCTGTCACAGAAGGAGAGAAGTAGAAAAAGCTATGGAGGCCAAAATTCAGAGATCCAGAAAAGAGGAGTCATATTGATTATGCAACAAGAATGCAATTCAATAATTATAGTTGTTTTGAAAATACAAAGAGAGAATCCTTATAAAAGGATACTCAAAACCCTAAAGAATTATAAGATTCCTAAGTTTAGCTTAAGCATAGAGTATAATAGACTAATAATTAAATAAATAATTATTAACTAATAAAATATTACTCTAACACATACAATTCAGATAATTCAAATTATAACTTGTATAACAATTCAAAATATAATTTTATTATTGATACATGTGATTAATTTTTAGTACAAAGATAAGATTATTTTTACACATTAATGATATTTTATTTATTTATCATGAATTAGTTATAAAATTGAATTTATTACTTATATAATAAAATAAAATATAACTTTCAATGTTAAATTGCCGTGATTTTTGGGAGACCTAAAACTATAAGATTAAATTTATATTCTAGTAACAAAGTGATTTAACTCTTTTATTGGAGGTATTTCATGATATCTTTTCCTCTAATGTAAATATTCATTATTTATAATATTTTGAAATTTATATCATAGTTATAGAGTTATAAAAATGTAAATTTATTTGTAAGGAAAATCAATATTTTAAAATTAATTTTTAAATTTATGTAAAAATATATATTTATTATAATACTTTACTTTTAATTAAATAAGTAGAAATTGTTTAATCATGATTTGAAATTTTTAGACCCTATAAAATGAATGTCTATTATAAGATCTTGACATGAACCAAATACAAGAATTCATTATTATTTATTAATATAAGTGTGATTAAAGATTATTCTATTTTTATTATTCAATTTAGAGTAAGTCGATCATCATTACAAATAAATGTTATATAAATCCATTTGGTACAATGGTCATTTCAATCATAATCATTTTTTTAATAAATAAATTAAAAAATATATATATTTTACAAATCTAAATAAACAAACAAAAAAAAATCTTATATAAAGACTAAAGAATAGTTAAAAACAAAAACTATTTTAAACTATATTAAACAATAACTATAAATTTTAGTTGAGAAGCATGAATCAATTATGAAGGAAAAACTACTTCGTGTAGGCCCTTGCTGGACTGCCAACTCATGGGCTTCATGCCCTTATTGAGCTGACAGCTCGCAGGTCTGGGCCTCCATCAAAATTATGAAGGAAAAGAAAATTCCAAGCTTGAGGGAAACCAAAATTTTCTTATCTCCTACCTTTGACTGGGATGGTGAGAATGACAGTAAGATCTGACAAAAAAATCTGACCTACAAAATTATCCAATTCATTGAAAAATTCAGATTTAAAAAAAAAAAAAAAAAAAAAAAAAGATTATTCTATTTTTATTATTCAATTTAGAGTAAGTCGGTCATCATTACAAATAAATTTTATATAGATCTATTTGGTACAATGGTCATTTCAATCATAATCATTTTTTTTATAAATAAATTAAAAAAATATATATTTTACAAATCTTAATAAACATACAAAAAAAAAATATTTTAAACTATATTAAACAATAACAATAAATTTTAGTTGAGAAGCATGAATCAATTATGAAGGAAAAACTACTTCGTGCAGGCCCTTGCTAGACTAACAGCTCATGGGCTTCATGCCCTTGCTGAGCTAACAACTCGCAGGTCTGGACCTCCATCAAAATTATTAAGGAAAAGAAAATTCCAACCTTGAGGGAAACCAAAATTTTCTTATCTCCTACCTTTGACTGGGATGGCAAGAATGACAGTAAGATCTGACCAAAAAATTTGACCTACGAAATTATGCAATTCATTGAAAAATTCAGATATAAAATACAATTGAACTATACCTGTCAGTAATGACCCTAACCCTAAGGTGCACGTGGATTCCATGGGGATTTATTTTTATACTCATATTAAAAAAAATTGTTTTGTTTCCACACCTCACAGACAGGTAATGTTTCACAAGGACCGTGTCAGCGATTAAATTTGTATTTCTTGGGAGACTTACTCTCTAGCTGAATAATTTATTTTATGAATATACCTTGAATTGGATGATGGCTTCAGATATTGGCTATCTTCAAACGATGAAGATCTTCAACTGGATGAACTGTTGTGTCTCATTTAATTTTATATTTTGTATCTAAACTGCAATTTTTTCTTCATTATATATTTTTTATATAAATTGAAAGTCTCATTTCTCAACTTGCTCAAATTAGCATTAATTCATTTCTTTGGATTTTTTAGTTCAATCTTTTCCATGTTTTTTTTTTAAATTGAAATATTTAAAAAATTAATTAATAAAAAACTGAACAATAATAGAAATAATCAAAAGTTTAGTTTTTTTTTTTTTTTAAAAGGTAAGTGATATCTTAAATGGGGATAGCTCCCTCTATTTCCCAGTAAAACATTACAATATGTATTCACTCCTAAATTGGTTGCCAGTCTCCCTGGCAATCAAGACAGACCCAGCCCCACAGAATAACCTAAGAGCTTCAATATATAAATGACTCCTATCAACAAAACAACACTAGAACTATAGATACACACTACTAGTCTGATAAACTTCTAACTCTACATAATTTGATAAATGACAATCGCGTAGTCACCCAGATCATTTAGCTTCCTTGTGGATGACTCAGACAACCACCACTCCTCTGAATCAGCAAACCTTCTGAAGGGAGCAAGATCTTTGTTGAGGACCCCACTTTTGAATTGTTGCCACACTTCCTTGACAAACACTCTTGCTCTCTCCCTTTACTCCTCTTTCTCTCTACCATCCTCCTTGCAGCTTCCTTCCTCCTCGTCACTATCTTCCTTTGTATCCCCAAAATAGTTTTCAGGGCTGAAGTAGACCTTGAGCACGTTGTTCTTGCTACCTTCCGCCAGGTCATAAATAGCCTTTGCAACAATGTCTCCATTTTCCTTTTTAACAAAGTCCTCTATCAGTTCTACACATTTATCCCTAGATTCTAGGATATCCACCATGGGTGCAAGGATCGCTTCATAGATTTCACCATTGCACCAATGCCTATCAAGACATAGGGAGCATTCTACCATCCCCCTAATGGCATCGTAGCCAAAATCCATCATTTCAAACAAATCCTTGATTTGAAACTCCAGAGGAACCTCACAGTTTGAACAATTAAGTCCTAGGAAATGCACCATTTTTTGCTTCTATACTTGTAAGTATGTCTTGCAGTCAAAATCCACTTAGCTAATATAAGCAATCTGGAACTCTAGAGACTTCCTAATTCAACCAAATCCCTACAAAATCAACCCATATTCGAGGTTATCAATTCTCCTCTGCAACGTGCCGGCATATGTTTACATTCTCCTTCCAAGTGCTGAAATTTCCTCCGCTATTCTGACCTTGAAAAGATAGTCCATACGAGATTCTGATCATCAATCCCATATGGGAGTCCTTTCATCCTCTTTTCTGCAGGGGCAGAGATCACCCAATGCCTTCACGGGAAACCGCAGTCATTTATTTGCGTACCATTTCTTCAATGACTCCCATCAACTCATTCTTTCTAATGATGTTTTTATTCCTTTCTGATGTTACTCCCATATTAGCTAGGATGTCTTCCACCTTGTTTCCCTCCCTTTAAGAGTGAGTGATTTTGAATTCCCCTATTTTTCCAGGAAGTGTCTAGATTCGAAAAACCCACCTATTTAATTTCCAGCTCTGAAAATTTCTCTTAATGACCTCATTAACTATAATTTGAGAATCCCCTTCCATAATGACTTTGGATACACCTTACTCTACGCACATCTCCAATCCTGCTTCCAATGCCCTTATTTCGGCTTCGTTGTTTGTAGTTTCCCCAATACTTCCGTATACTGATTGCAGAAAGGAACCATTTTCATCTCTAAGTACTACTCCATAACCTGCTTTGCCAGGGTTGCCTCTACTGGCCTCGTCAAAATTTATCTTATTCTAATTCTTCCTTATAGCTAACTAGATGACTTGCTTTCCACTTATAGAGTTTTTCGCAATCCTCCCTTCAACCATAACCTTAAAAGACCACCTCTTTTCCACCTTCATATCCCATACATTGTAGAATCTAATGGTTTTCTTCCTGAGATTACCACTAACAACTTCCTCAATATCGGCCTTGATAATTTTTAAAGTCTCCTCTCTAGATTGGGATTCCTCTCTAAAAATTCTCCTATTTCTTTCCTTCCTAATTTGCCAAACTATCATAGAAGGGCCTACTAACCATAAGTCTCCCCACTTGGATTTGCAAAGGAGAGGCCAAGAGGACATGAAGTCTATTAGTGTTTCATTTCTGACAGTTTGATACTCAAACGCATCAAGGAACCACTCCCAGCAACTACTTGCAAAAGGGAAAGAAAAAAGCAAATGATTGGTGGTTTCATCATCCTTTTTGCACATGACACACCTACTAGGTCCAGCTATACCGATAGTTTTTAATCTGTTTCCTGTCAGAACTTTGTCCTATAAAGCTATCCAAAGAAGCGCTCCTGCTTTTGGAAGAATTCTGTTATGCCAACATAATTTGTATGGCCACTCTGGGTTCCTGATCCTCCTTCTCTGGATTTCATAACCCCATTTGACTTTATATTCTCCTGATTTAATAGTGCACCAAAATACTTTGTCCTTTGTATTTGACACAAAAATATGTCTTTGAGATAAAATCTGATCTAATTTACCACATAGGTCTTTATTGCCTATACTACATTTTTCCCATACCACCCTCTCCCCTTGGTTTCCTCCGAGAACAATATAATCCTTAACTCTGCTACCTATACTTGCTTCCACCAGATTGACCCATTCTTGATCTTTGAAGACTTCCTTCAATGGTTTTTCTCCAACCCAAGAATCTGACCAAAATTTAGCCTTCAAACCATTACCTATGTTCCAAGATAGGTGTTCTGTGAGTAAACTTATGCTATCCCAAATGAAATTCCAACCTAGAGAGCCTTTCTTTGAATTACCCATTGTGAAGATCCTTTCTTCCTCCAAAGAATCCAAATATTTGTTCCTAATCACTCTGCACCATAATCTATTGGGGTGCTTAAAAAGCTTCCATGCTAGCTTGGCACCCAAAGCTTTGTTTTGCAGCTCCATTTCTCTGAGTCCTACTCCTCCTTCCTCCTTGATGAGGCAAACCATATCCCAATTGATTAGAGGGATTCTCCAATCCTCTTTTGATCCTTCCCACAAAAATTTGTTAGGCATACTGTCCACACTTCTATAGGCTTGCCTAGACATCTTAAAACAAGACATGCTATATATTGGAACCGCAGACAATACAGATTTGATCATCTGGATCCTTCCTGCCTGGGATAACCATTTGTTTTTCCAAGAGTCAACCATCCCTTTGCATTTATTAATCACTTCTTCCCAAAGCTACTTTTGGTTTGATCCTGCTCCAATTGAAATACCCAAATATTTGAGGGGAAAATCCCCTTTTGGAAAGCCCACGACCTGCAATATAGATTTCTAGTTCTGTCTGCTTGTGTTAAGAAAGAAGTTCTGTGATTTCTCTTTATTCATATGCTGTCCTAACACCTTTGCGTATTCCTCCAAAGTCTCCTTAATTGTCTCTGCTTCTCGGATGGATGAAACTCCAAACAAAACAGTATCATCCGCAAATTGGGAGTGTGTCATGTTTACCAAATCTGGGTGAATCGAAATTCCTTTCCAAACTCCCGCCATGTAGTTATTCTTTATGCTATTTCCTAGTACTTCAGCCATCATAATGAAGAGGGAAGGAGACAAAGGATCTCACTGTCTCAGGCCGTTAGTTGCAGCAAAGAAGCCACATACTGCACCATTAACTACAATAGAGAAACAAACAAAGGAAAAGCAGAATTTAATACAATCAATCCACTTACTGTCGAAACCAAACCTTTGTAGGACTTGCACTAGAAAATGCCATAGCACTCTATCATATGCTTTGAAAACATCAAGCTTAATTGCCATCCCTTTGATCCTTTCCTTGGTCATCGAATGAAAAACTTCTGAGGTCAATATAATGCTATCCACGAGCTCCCTACCAGGTGTGAAACCATTCTGATTTTCTGATATGAGTCTGTGCAGGATATTTTTCAATCTCTCTGATAAGGCTTTTGAGATAATTTTATAAAGGGCATTACATAGTGAAATAGGCCAAAAATATGACATAGATGCACATGTTGGTTTTTTTGGGATAAGAGCTATCATAGTATGATTAATAGATTTGACAAACCTCCTATTCTTTCTGAAATCTTCAACAACCTCATGTATATCCTCTCCCATAAAGTCCCAACACCTCTGATATACCTCCGCGGTAAAACCGTCAGGTCCCGGGGCTTTATGGGGATGTAATGAAAAGGTGACCTTTTTCACCTCTTCAATTGAGAAAGGAGCTAAAAGCATCTCATTATCTTCGGTTTTTAACATCTTCTCTATGGTTCTGTCGACCAAAGGGATAAAGTCCTCCTTCTCAGCTTCCCTATTACCCAAAACTCTCATGAAATGCTCAACCACAACTTTCTCTATTTCTTCCCCTGTGGAGAAAATCTTGCCACTTTCATCTTGAATGTTGAAAATTTGATTTTGAGATCCCCTTGCCTTCACAGAGGCATGAAAGAATTTTGTATTGGAATCACCCTCTGCAATCCATAGTTCTCTCAACTTATCCCTCCAATATAGTTCTTCTCTTCGCAAAATTTAGAGATATTGATCCTTCCAACTCTTCTCCAATTCAAATTCCGCATTTGTCATTCCTACCACCATGATTTTCTCATTTAATTTTGGCATTTCCTCCTCTAATCTAAACTTTTCTAAGAATATATTCTTAGAAGACTCCTTATTCCACAATTTGATCTTCTTTTTTAGAAAGCCTAATCTCTTAACAAAATAGAAGCTTGGAGAGCCTCTAAACATTTTACTTTCCAGCCACCATGATTTCAAATTAACTATAAAAGATGGATCTCTCCACCACATGCTTTGAAACTTAAAATAACTCCTCAGAGGAGGCTTACTCCTTTCCATAATCAGTCTGATGGGAAAGTGGTCAGATCCCGATTGAGGGATAATGAAGGAAGAAAGGTTAAATTGACCATCGATCCAAAATTTACCAGCAAAAAATCTATCCAACCTTTCAGAGATATTCAAGAAATTGTGCCTTTTGTTGGTCCAAGTGAATCTACCATTTTTAGGAACAATATCCATAACCCGCATATCATCTATAAATGATCTAAAATCTTTCATTACTTGAGTACTCTTTTTGAGCCCTCCTACTTTATCATCCAATTCGAAAAGAGCATTAAAATCCCCTGCCATGATCATCCTATCATATCCCACACTATCCATCTAGGCAAAGATCTCGCTCCCCACTGCTTTTTTGTCCTCTGTCTTAGTGGGTCCATAAACATTAAGAAGTGGAAATTCAAAATGATCCTCCAATCTAACCACCCGACATGCCATCCAGTATTGGTAAGAAACAATAGTGGAAACCTAAAAGGATTCAGGTTTCTAGAGCACCCCTAAACCACCTACAGAACCTTTGGATGCTTGTGCAGCACCATTCCATTTATAGCAAGAGTTAATGAAATCATTCATTTTTTTTTGTTTAGCTTGGTTTCCTGCATTAAAACTAAATCACAGTCTACATTCTTTAATGCCCTTTTAACCAAGCGCTTCTTGTCAGGAGCCGATAAACCCCTGACATTCCAAGAAAGGATCTTCATCTTTCTCCAAGGGAGGGAACCCTTCCCTTGGTTCTCTTCATGTAGTCCAAAACATTGACAATGTCTTTCTCATAGGCCCTCTCCTCTCTGACTTGCTTATGACTCCTTCTTCCCCTACTTCCTTTTCCTCTACACAGGAGTGCATTTGCCGATTGACTAATACATCTAGGGTCCATATTCTCCAGCCCATCTTCTACATCCTCTTCTTCTGGACTTAATTCCTCTTCATATTCTGAATTAGAAGACAGGGGTGACTGATTATTATTTAAATCCTTCTACTCAGCAATGTTCGAAACCTTACTAACCATATAATTTGCCACCCTAGATTGCCCCAAATTCTCCATGGGAGTCGACTTAGCATGGTTCGCTATTGGGGCCTCCTTCTCTTCCTGTTCCCGATCCTTCTGAGGATTACACGTCTCCAAAAGCAGGGGTTTAACTATTTTTTCTACCTAGCGGCGCTTGTTTGTCTATTTGGGGAAGTTTCTTCTTCTAGCCTTCCGGACAAACATTCTGCAAACCTCCTCATGATGCATTTTACTACCACATCTTGAACATGGGACTATTTCCTTCTCAATCTCTACATATTGCATCCAAAATCCCTCTGATGTGGCTAAGGAAATTTGTGATGGAATCTCCTTTACCGCCGCAATCTTCATCCAGGCATACACATAACTATCATTTTCAATAATATCCTCATCAACTTCCAGCAATGTTCCCAGCGATCAGCCAATTTTCTCCAAGCACTTATCTCCCCAATACTCAAAAGGCAAATTATACATCCTAATCCATACCAATCTGTCATATACTGCCAACGAGAGTGGGTTAAAATTCGGGAACCATGGCTGTAAATATAGAGGATGTTCCCCGATATACTAGTTATCCTTGCATAAAAACTTATTTCTTTCCAACCCATCTTCAAAAACCACAATGAAAAAGTTCCTTGGAATAAATTTCACAATCAATCTCAAACCCCAATGTTTAGAAATCCAGTCTTTTATGGTAGACCTAGTCATCTGAGGCCCAACCCAACCACTCTGCCAATCGCCGCGTGCTCCAGCCATAGCGCTCTATCTTCCTCCGAATCGCTGGATAGATCTACCTCGCAGACCACCTTCTCACTTGTCTCCCGAGACTTACCGCTCCTTCTGGGATTCTCTCCTCCATTAACATATAACTGATTTTGCATAGAGTTTTTTCCTTCCCTCCTCGCCATGAAATTTATTTTAAAAGTTTAGTTAGTTGAATGTAATGACTAAAAATTATTTTAAGAGTTTTTTTTCCTTGGAGTCTAATATCTTTCATTACATTTTGATGACCTTATGTTTTAGACAATACCTTTAAAAAATAAAGAAAATTTTAAACAAACTTTGGTCTAACTTTATTTTTGGAAGTTGTAGATTATGGATTGTGAGACCATTCACGAGTTACATAATTCAATCCTATCAATTTGATAACATATTTTGAAGGAGCATTTAAAACATTCAGGTTGTCACACTATTGCCGACGCTATAGTGTGCTTCACATTTCTTTCAACGATGCTATACGTTTCGCACCTCGTAGAAATCGGAGCCATAAATTTTGTTTAAGTCACTATTTTTTTAATGTAGAGGTGGACCCTCAGATGCAGTAAATTTTGGTGGAATGGAGGTTGTTTTCAGCTTTGAAGAAATACTCTAACCGGGCAATTTAACCCTGTTGTGGAACAGTAATGTTTCAATCACACGATAAACACGCTTTTAAAATTGAAGATACTTATTATAAATAGATGATTCCTCGGATTAAGTATGTAGTTAGTTTTCAATCAAGTAGATAAGGTCACCTTAGCTCGACGGCTGGCTGTATGATGACGAGTACACTTGAGCAATGGAGGCTTGAAGCGAAATCAGGTCCCATTTCTAATAATATTCCGTCGCATAACAATTTGATTTGCATTTTCATTGCACCAAGCGGATTGTTGAACGAGTGTGAGGATGCTTACGTGCCTCGAATCGTTTCCATCGGTCCTTACCATTTTGGAAAACTGGAGCTCGAGGAATTGGAAAGATTCAAAGGCGAGGCAGCACGTAGAGAGGTTGAAAGAATTCGTAGCAAAACAGGAAATGTTGACTTCAGCTTCGAGAATTCGCTTTCTAAAATAGATACCATGCTAGGTAAGATCTGTAGCTGCTACGATAATTATATGCCATACCAACTTATGGAAATCTTTGATAATCATCTTGTCCTTTCTTGGCTGATCGCTCGGGATGCTTGTTTTATCCTTGAGTTTTTCCAATGTTTTCAGGAAACTTCGGATCCCTTTTTGGGACTCCAGTCCGAGATTCCAGTGGTAATATCTGAGATCATGAAGGATTTGATTAAATTAGAGAATCAGATCCCACTCTTTGTCTTGGAAGAAGTTCTGGCCATGGAACAAGTTGATGCCCCTGAAGAAGTTGTTGCCATGGAACAAGTTGATGCACCTACAGAGGTTATTGCTATGGAAGAATCAACCAGGCATAAAAAGGCCAAATCTGAACTTCAAGAATTGCTCAAGATTGTGTTCCGCAGCGAATATTACCGGCCTTTTGATTAGTTTCCTCATAAAGAATCACCCTGGCAGAACCATCTTTTAGACATTTATTACTACAATTGTCTTGGAGAGGGAAACGAATATGGACCTCTTGATCGCAAAGAGTCCAAGGAAGTGGCAGAGTCGTTCAAGAAGTGCAAGTTTCCATCTGCAGTTGAATTAATGAATGGAGGAGTGAAGATCAAGGCGAAAGGTGAAAATGTCCAAGATGTTGTATTCCGCAGTAGAACGCTGTTTATCCCGCCAATAAAGTTTGATGTGGATTCAGAAATACACATCAGAAATTTAATTGATTTGGAAGTTTGTTCAACGTACCTCGTTTCTAAGAGTTTAACTGCATATGTTCATCTCATGGACGAGCTTTTCCAAACAGAGAAAGGAGTAAGTCTGATGAGAGAAAAGAGGATTATTATTGGTGATCTCAGGAATCCCTCGCGAGTTATCCAACAATTGAACTTCACGAGCCTAGCACCTTTCCAACCAACGTGCTTCTCCTTTATTTTAACAAGGGCAGAACTGACCAGTTCAGCAGCTGTTTGGAATGAGTTCTGGGATGCTTACGTTTCAAAACCATGGCTGGTGATTGGAGGAATCGGAGCAACAATCCTCCTCCTGCTTACAGGGGCCCAGGTCTTTTGTTTATTTAAAAACTGTGGAGCACGATGAAGCATTGAATGATTAACAGTGCTTGGCTTTTGTGCTCTGTTCTGTAACGTATTTCATGAGCTTCTATCCGGTGTGATATATTATGGTGTGCTAGACTAGTACTGCAGATTCTTGTAAGGTAATAGACCTTTGTAATCGAGCTAGTTGTTTCTTCTTATGTAATCCAGCTAGTTGTTTCTTACTCTGCAATCAGCTCTAGAGCCTTTATATCTGTTATAGAATGTTTTTACCTATTTTCAGTCAATAGGAATTATAATTTTTTAACTCTCCTTTTACTCTGCATTCTGACAATAATTCAGGGTATGAGAATTGACTTTTTAATACATTTTTAATACATAAAGTTTTAAATTTTTTTGTTTTATAATTTCTGAATTTACATCTTTTATAGTGAAATATCCACTAATAAGCCTAGAAATTTCTGAATTTACATCTTTTATAGTGAAATGTTCACTAATAAGTCTAGTAGAATGACATCATTTTACGAAATCTAAAAGAACCCATTTTGGTCAGAAGATTATTAAATATACGAGTCATTAAGCAGTGAAATCTAAATTATCCAAATTATCCAACCTAATAAACCTCAATTAAATTAGATTTCACGTTACACACAAGTAACAATTGTGGGAAGGAGGTTTCTGCTATCCTAAATCTAGATTGAATTACAAGTTGAACCAGATTAATTATTTTGTATTTTCTTAGCATATTGATTAAGTTTAATGAAATTTCCTTCTTAAATATATTTTTTCCTTTCAATTTTAATGGATAAAGAACTAAATAAAATAATATTTATTAAAATTAATTAATTAAAAATTAAACCGGATGATTGGTAATTTGAATGGATATGTTAGTTGGTTATTTTCTTTTATATAATGTATTCATGTAAACTAGTATAAGGTATTCTTTTATGTAAAAAATCAACTTCCCATTACATTATTATATTCAAATTGATCACTTTAGTGTATCATTTAATAATATTTTCAATCACCCAAGACCTACAAATTCTCTGAATCAAATAGACATATATCACAAAATTTAATAATGATATATGATATAAAATAATGCTTAAAAATCTCTTTCCTAATTGAAGTGGTGAGATTGTCTAACTAGTGTCTCTCCCTTTCTCATTTTGTAATCAATTGCTAGTAGTCCATCTCTTCTTTTCTTTTTGCCACCTCCCTTTAGCTGTTATGTTCATCATTTTCCACTTGACTTGCCTTCAAATTAATCATCATTTTCCTTAATAAATGCACATTTATTATGATGAATGAGTTACTAGAGACACGTTTGTTTTACTTGTACACGCCATTTGCTTACACAGATCTCTAAAAAAAATTCTTCTTTATTTGTTGAATAAACATTCCCATGATAGTATGGGAAGATTGTTTAGCGGAATTAGTCTACATGTAGTTATCATTGCACCGCTTTATTTCGTTTTCCCTACTTCTAATTTTATTATTCACCATAGCGTCTCATCAAACTTTGACAGACTTGACAGGCTAAGGTTATCTCACTAGAGATGGAACAAATCTACTCAGAAATATAAACAAATGACCAGATTAAACCTCCCTCGAAACTGTTCGACCCAAACCTAATCTTTGAAAAACTGCACACCCAATTACATATTGCATGTGGTCAATATTAGCAGATGATAACGACACGGTAAGTCGTCTGAGAAATTAAATTTGAGTCTACTCGTCACTTATTTTTGACTGACCATATTATATCTCAGGTAATGACCAAATGAATATATGAGAGGTTATTTGTTGTCATCTTCGATGGTTGAAAATGCATAAATCTCATTGCCAATCTCAATGGTTGGATTTTATGGGATTGTAGTTTTAGACATGTGTTGGAAATTTTCCAAAAAAGTTAAAGGTTCTTAATGATTATGTTTTAAATCATATAAATGAATTTATAATTTATATAATAGTTTAAAAGTCTAATATTTAATAGTGAGTTGGCGAGATTTTGGAATATCTACAATTCATATGATTAAATTTATGATTTATATAATGGGTAAAACTATAATTATCAGTAGTGAGTTGATGTGATTTGGAGAGACTTTAAATTTTATTATTATTGCATCTAGATTTCATGGGATTGATTTTTTGTATTAATATAAGAAATTTCCAAAAAAAGTTTGAAGGTTCACACAAGAGCGATGCTTACTAAAGTCTATCTAGACTCAATTATAAGAAATTATAACTTATTGCATCCCTTTTCTTCTTCTAATAATAAAGTCTCATGATTACAATGAACAAGAAAAATATGCAAAAAAGGATAAAATAAAATAATGCCTATCCAAACTAACATAAATTTCATTGCTAGTGCATCTATGTTTCATGGAATTGATTTTTTAGATGTGTGGGAAATCCGTAAGAAAAGTTGAATGTTCACATCAATTATGTTTCCTGATGGCTATGTCTTAAGCCATACAATTCAATTTAAAATATGCAGAATAGATTAAAATCTAGCATTCAATAGTGTGTTGATGTAATTTTGGAAGACCCACAACTCATATGATTGAATTTATAATTTACATATAATGGATGAAAACATAATTATCAATAGTGATTTGATGTGATTTCAAGAGGCTTAACATTTTATTATCGATGCATCTAGATTTCATACATACATACATATATACATACATATACATTATAAGAAATTTCCAAGAAAAGTTGAAGGTTCATACATGAGTAATGTTTACTAAAGATTTTATCTAGAATCAAATATAGAATCAAATTTATAATTTGCACAAAAGATTAAAAATATAACATTAATAATGAGTTACCCATCAATATGTTAGGAGAATTACAAGGCTCAAAAGAGGAGAACATATCCATAGAAGATGACATGCTATGCAAGACACCTAAATCAAGAAGCCATTTCCCATTTTAAGGATGTGTAGAAGCCCTAATTGCTTTACCTTTCATCTTAGCAATGTCATGTAAAAGTCTTGCAGTTCCCAACTGTGTAGATGAAGAAGTTGCCACTTGTGATGAAGAAGAAGAAGGATGAGTCATTGATGAGGGCAACCTGATGTTATTCTTTTGTAGAATGTGTGTAAGCTCATCAATCTTCTTAGTATGACACCTATGCTCATCATGTCCTTGTCTTTTGCAGTAAGCACATTTTATCTTCTTCTTGTTTGATGATTCCTCTTTAGAAGAGGTCTTGGACTTAGGAGTATGCTTGGAAGGAGAATCCTTATCTTCCACATTAGACTTGGGATCCTTATGTTGCTTCTTTCCTTTGCCACCTGAAGCCTTTGGACTGGAATCCTTTGTAAGAAGTGCTTGAGGCTTTGAAGGCTTCAATGTACTCATGTGTGCCAACTTTGCTTGTTCCCTCGTGAGGTGAGCTACAAATCCATCAAGAGAGGACATTTCGAGTGCACTACCAAGGGCATCCATAATAGCAAGAATGTAGAAACAAAAACTAAATAATCCGGTCAAAGCTTTGAAAGAATAGAGAGAATCAATTGTTCATCCTCTTTAGTTACCCCACTATTATATAACTCCAATCTAAGAGAATTGAGCTTAGAGAAGAAGTCTTGGATATTGTCAAAATTACTAGGATTTAGACTCATTAGTTCATTCTCTAACATGAATTTCCTCATCTCATCTGGCTTACCAAAGAGACCCTCTAAGATAGTCCAAATAGCATTAGGAGTTCTACAAGATGCAATATGATATCTCAAATTGGGACATAGTGAGAGTACCAAGAGCTTTGTCCCATCGATCAAACCATTTCCTCTTTACTATAGCACCTATGGGTTCTAGATTGCCAAGAGTGATTCTATACAACTTCTTTGTTAGCAATAATAATTCCATTTTCTTTTTCCACTCATGATAATTATATGTAGTTAGGAATACAATTTTTGACAAACCCGTAGTGAAAGAATACAATACAACAATTGACTATCCCCACAATACAAGCAATTGAACTAACACACAACTTCAACGAAGCATATGGAGTAGCAAACAACAAAATACTGGAAAAATACCTATACCAAAATGAAATTAACAAAAACACCTTTCCAGCGATATATGATGGGCCAAAAATGGACTCCGTATACAAAAGTTCTGCAAGTTTGAAAAAGAAGCCCTATAAATAGGCGCTTTGGAGTCAAAATAGCAACACCTGGGAGCTCAAATCAGGTTGGCCGTACTGTTCTCTGAAGTAATGGGAGCCTACAAGCTGAGAGAATTATAGTAGTCCGATTAAGTGGCAGGCCAACCAGGCCACACGAGCTCTCAACAAAACCCTTCAAATTCAATGCACGAAACACCACTAATAGAACGATCTAACCAAAGGAAAATCACCCTCCTCTGGCAATACAGGATATGAGATGACCAAGTGATAACTTCACACAGACTGATTTCTTCGACCCTGATCTATATAGTAGTACGTTTGCAGAGATCGCTGGTACACATCAATGCAAGCCGATAAAGATGGGTCAAGAAACAATAATAAATGCCTGAGGACAAATCAGAGAGCCCGAACAAAGCAAATAGAGGCCCGATCAATGCACTGTCCACAAACAAAAAAATCCCCGACGGATAGAATTAGCCACTGTTCTAGGGAATGAGATGCCTGTAGATGCCACACAGAAAGAGAAGAGTTAGCCACCCGATCTGTAAACTAAGGATATAAGTTGCCGGATGTGAGCGATCGGTCAAAAATAATAAAAGCGCCCAACCAGTCAATACGCTGGGTAGATCCAACTCAAACTCAGCCAATAATATCCAAGGCTATTGATGAGTAAAAGTCGAATGATCATTAGTAACAAACAATACACCAGCCAACCCAAAGAAAACCTCCCAGTGCTCTGCTACGCCCCATCAAGATATGGACCAGCACCAAAAAACACAGATCATACATCCGCAGGCCAATGCAAGCACTGATAGCAATGGGCCTGATCGGAGAAAATGAGATACGCCTCAAGTCGAAGGAAATGAGAGAGGGCAATCAACTAGTCAAAAACTTCAACCAGGTACGAAAGCATGCAACAGATGAACCCAATTAAGTGGAAACTATCTGGGAAAGCAAAAAATGATTTTGTGCCAAATGACAATGGCACAACAATCGCCAGACAAGCTCCTTGCTAGAATGATTTGACCAAGGTTGGCCAAATAATAGTGTCGAGGATCTACCAACACAACTAAAGCTAAAGTTGATCTCAAACATAATGCTGATAAACGAGGTTATGATATCATGTAGAAATTATAAATTTCTCAACTTTCACAAGAGAAATATAATTCACTAATAGATGAATGATTTTGATTGAGACAAATAAAATGCACAATAAGATTTCCTTATATAGGTAAGAGAAAGGATGTAAGCACCAATAAGATGCAAGGTAGGCACAACCACCCGACACAAAATATTAGAAATAGATAAACAATAAAATATAATAAAATTTACCTACTAACTAGAAAAATGATATGCTTAAGTAAACTTAAGATTGAGTAGATATTAATTTACTTCAACAAATTTTTAAGAACTTAAAACTAATTAGATTATAAATAACCTTTAAGATTAAAATAATTTTTCTTTTTAATTTAATCACGTGAAAAGGCAGAACAAAACAGAGCAGGGTGGTCAAAGAGTACCAAAGAAGGGTGGGCAGAACAAAGTAGAGTAGAGTGGAGGTATGCAAGGCATAACAATACTTCCAAGGAATATCTCACACAACATGGAAAAAGAATTTAGGCTCGACTTTGCCTAGGAAGGTAATGAAGAGAATCTCCATGGTAGGAAAAGACAATTGGGCATGTGCAACAAGATGTGGTACCAAAAGGGGGTCTTAAGATGCTACTTTTTTTTTATGAAATCAACAAAGTGTCAACTTCAATGACAAATTAAACATAGTTACACTTCGAATTTGAAGATGCAATAAGAAAAAGAGTTAGAGTTCTTCGAGTCTAATTTCTAAACTACTAATTTTTTTAAAAAATTATGGAGATTAAGGCCTTCAAAAATGGGGGCCACAAAAAGTGCTCCTGTTTTTATACAAAACATATAACTTAGTGTCTTTTGTGGTCCCCTAAAATGTTAACTTTTTTTTTAGAATTTTTAAAATTATTTTAGTAATAAATTAGCTAACATCGTGTAGTTTATGCCAAATTTTTCATCTAATTTTTTAACGAGTATATGATTTTTTACTAATTTTCATAGTGGACACATGCTGAAAAACAAAAAATTTAGCATCCTCCTCCCTAAAATAATTGAAAACCAATCAAAAATCAATTTTATTTTTTTTGGTGTAGAATGGAGTCTAGTTTCTAAAAATTTAAGTTTCTTTGAAATTCCATGAACAAGTAAAAAGCTATACCCAAAATAGCACATGTTGGTTTTTTACCAAAAATGGACACACTAACAAAAGAAATTAAAGATGAAATCATTAACAAAATCAAAATGTGAAACAAATTACATGGTTGGATAGCTAAGAGATAGCTTAAGGATATTATGTTATTTTTTTAGTTGCAGTGAAACACATGCAAACCTGATGGAGAGTACAAACAAAAATATGTCAAAGATTTCAATCTTCAGATAAAAACATGTCTTTGGCTTGAAATGGTCGTCCATTCATTTGGTTTGGGTTCCCAAGGAAAATTCAACCTATATAGGGTTGGTGTTTCCCAATGTAGAGCATTTGGCACACTCGCCCTATTTGGAGTGTGCCAAATGCAAAAAAAAGACATTTCCCATTTGGCTAGCGCTAAATATGGTGCTAGCCAAATGTTCAGCATTGAAACAATGTGGAAAATTCTCACTTTCTTTCTCAATTTAATTGAATTTGTGGAACTCTATTTACTCTCAACCTCTCTCTTGTCCTGTCTACCTTGAACGTTCCCTCCTTAGCCCCATCTCTATCATTGCCTCCCTCTCACATTGTTTTTCTCGATCGTTACCTATTCCTTCCACCCCCTCTCTCCCCATTTATAGGTATCTCTCTCCCACTTTATCTCAGTACCTATCCCTGTTAGTCTCATTATCTCTCTCTCTCCTTCTCTATCTATCTAAACTCTATCTCTATCTCCTATGTATCTCACCCATCCCTCCTTAGGCTCTAGGTATGTCACCTCTATATCTCTCCCCCATATTTCTTTCCCTCACTCTCCACTTCTCTCCCTACCTATTTGCCCCTCTTTCTCACTTTGTGAACTCTCTCTCTCACCTATCTACCTTTACCCTCTCTAGGTCTCTCAATAACTCACTATCTACCTCTCCCTCCCTCTCTCTTTCTCTTTTTTCTTTTCTCTCTCATTTTTTATCTCTCACTCCTCTCTCTTAATTATTGCTTCTCTCTCCTCCCTCTCCATCTTTAGAGATATTCATCCATGTCTCATTACCCATCTCTTGATGTATCCCCCTCTATGATGGGGAGAATCTCACATAAGAGTTACACTTTGTTCAATAGGTAGATAAAGATGTTTTAGTGGGCTTCCATCCTTGTCCACACCCTAATCTTGTCCATTAATAGGTAAAACAACTAAAATTTTTTAGAGTGCTCCCTATCAATTAGTTTGCTCATATTACTCACAAGCATGGCTGAGATTCACTAGAGTAAATCCAACCATCAAGTTTCCAAATATCCAACATACACTTGTAGGGGTCTTAAGGGGTGTAGAGAAGGTGTTTCAATTCCACTCATGTGGTTCTTTGGTTGGTTTCTCTCCATTTTCCCACTGCTTCCTCTTTTTCCCTATTTTCTAGGCCTAGTAGCCCTAAAGCCCCTATTAGCCCTTCCTTACCGTTTTTGGTTCAATTACTTAGAAAACCTCGAAAGGACCTCCCAAAATATTTGGTGATCCAAATACCCTTTTGGACGAAGTTTTAGATTCACTAAGGTAGGCTGTCTAGTACATCTGTATAGGTATGGATCCCAAAAACAACACTTTAGAGGGTTTTAGAGTTAACAGTCTTCTCCAATAGGGTTTATTGGTTTCTATACCCTGTGACGCCTCCATCTTTTCACTGAGACACTTCTAGGCTTCATTCTTTCATTCCAAACACTTGGCACATCCACATTTCTTCATCTTTGCAAGCAAAGAAAAAAGGACAGTCATATCCGTAGCTAGGCTATGGTAGAGCTCGCCTAGGATATGATGGAAAATGGCTTACAAGCAATCTCCAGGATTTTACAAATAATATGTAAACTATACATAGGTTTCATGACCTGAATCCCAAGGGCCATTGAACAAACACAATGGGATTTCAAGTTGGAACCATGTCTTGGGTCTTAAACACTTGCTCAGGCCGAGAGTAGTGCAGTATGAGACAATTTTCAATCAAACACTAAACCTGCACCAAGAAAGAATGAAATCACCTCTTGAGAAACTCAAGCATATACTAAGTAAACATCAAATGACATTATCAATATCAAACCATTTGGTATGGACTGCTACTACCAAAATGAGAAAATCTTAAGCAAAAAATCTAGAAATTGTCTTCAAATATTATTTAAACTTTCTCTTGGATCTTTTCAACCTATTTACAATTATTGAAAAAGAATTTTATATGCCTCCTTTCAAATAAAAAAGCCCTCATCGGTTTCCTAACGACCGATTTGATCAAGTTTGCAAAGTTTCTCAAAAAGCTACAAAAAGTTGTCAAGCAAGAATGACAACTTTTGCTCCATTTTGCATTTTTGCAACTTAGGAATTTCTCTTCATTATAGGCTTCCTAGGATGGATCCCTAACATCAAAATACCATGACAAAATTCCTAATAATTCCTTACAATTATTTTTACACTATTTTGCAAAATAATGCCATTTTTGGCTTACAAGGGCACATTGGCCAAAACTGAGAAAAAAAACAAACCTTGATGACAAACACACTTTAAATAAATATAAAACACACTTTTGGACCTAAACATAGTCCATTATTAATTCATTGATCCCAAACATGATCAATCACTCCAAAATGTAAAAATGCATCAATAAAACTAAGTAGAACTAGGTGCTCCTGCACCATACTCCCCCAATGAGAAAGAAGTCAAGTGACTCCTTTAGGCAACAAAGAGAGGGAAATTCCAAGCTTAGGAAAGTCTACTTTAGGTATCCAAGTGGCTTCAAATTCTGGAAGATGTTGTCACTTGACCAAATGTTCCATATAGGCGGTATGCCTAGTCTTCTTGAGAATTCTTGAGTCCAACACCTTCTTAGCTTAAAACTTGGGTGTAAATGGTAAAGGAAGGTCTGAAAATGATTGAGATACCTCTGAGACTCTACTACATTTCTCTACAAGTGTGCCCTTATACTGCATTAAGTCCGCAACATTAAGAATAGGAGATAAAATCATGTCTCCAAGTAGATCAAGTTTGTAAGCATTATGCCCATACTTAGCCAAGACCTTACAAGTTCCAATCCTTCCCATTTGAATCTTTCTAGGAACACCTTTCTGAAGTCTTTCTTTGCTCAAATAAACCATTACTAAGTCACCAACAACAAATTGAACATCCCTCCTCTTTTCATCCACTTTGTCCTTGATTCTTTGAGTTGTCTAGTAAAGCTTTCCTAACCTGCTCATGAATCTCTTTCATGGATTGAGACATGTCAACATGATGCTCACTCCTTTTCTCCATACTCCGAATGTCTCTAAGATCAAACACACCTCTTGGATGAAGGACATAAACTACTTCAAATGGACTCTTACCGGTTGATCTATTCACACTGTCATTGTAGGCAAATTCAACTTGATGGATGATCTGTTCCCAAGCTTGTACATACTCTTTTGTCAAACATCTGAGAAGATTTCCAAGTGTTCTATTGACCACCTCTGTTTGGCCATACATTTGAGGATGGTAGGCTGAGCTAAAAGACAAGTTAGTACCCAATCTATGCTAAAAAGTTTTCCAAAAATGACCAATGAATTTTGCATCTCTATCTGATACTATATTGATTGGTAAGCCATGAATACTAATGAATTCCTTGAAAAACAAATGAGCAATATGACTAGCATCATGAGTCACCTCACATTGAATGAAATGGGCCATTTTGCTAAATCTATCTACCAGAACATAGATACTATCAAATCTTGATTTGATCTTGGGTAAACTAACAACAAAGTCCATACTTACACATTCTCATGGCCAGTTTGGGATAGGTAAAGGCTAGTAGATTCCAACATTAGAAAAGTTCCTTTTTCTTTTTGACAAATCACACATTGCTCCACATATTTTCTGATATCCCTTTGCATCTTTGGCCAATAGTAGAATCTTTGGACAAGTTCCAAAGTCTTATTCAACCCAAAATGTCCACCTAAACAACCATTGTTCTTCTGTTGCATCAAATTTTCTCTCATGGACCCTCTAGGTACACAAAGTTGTCCTCCTTTGAACAAAAGACCATCTTGTAAGGTATAATTTGCATATTCACCATGAAAATGATTTCCAAACTATTGACAAAACTTATAGATGGTAGAAAAATCTTCATCATCCTGGTATAGTCCTTTGAAACTATCGACTCCAATGCTCTTGAGCTGCACTTCTTGAACTGTCAGAAACCTTCTACTTAATGCATAAACAACCTTATTACATTGACCTTTCTTGTGTTTAATAGTAAAAGTATAGGATTCCAAATATTCTACCCATTTGATATGCCTATGATTCGACTTTTCTTGTGAGTTGAGAAAACTAAGATCTTGGTCATCAGTATAAACCACAAATTCCTTAGGTAATAGATAATGCCTCCACTTCCTAAGTGATTGTACAAGTGCATATAACTTCAAATCATAGGAAGAATACCTTTTCTTGGCATCATTGAGCTTTTCACTGAAAAATGCAACCGAGCTATTGTCATGACTTAGAACCGCTCCAACTACTATGTTGTTTGCATCACATTCTATGGTGAAGTGTTTGTCAAAGCTTGGAAGAATAAGTACCACTTGAGTAGCCACCTTTGTCTTCAAGAGATCAAATCCTCTGTGTGCTTCTTTTTTCCATTGAAACTTAATCTTTACACCTCTGATTTTATCAAGAATAGGTGCACATATCTCACTGAACCCTTTGATGAACTTTCTGTAGAATTTTGCCAAACCATGAAAAATCCTCACTTTACTTGGTGTTCTTGGTGTAGGCCGACTGATTATGACTTCCACCTTTGAAGTATCCATCCTCAAATCACCACTTGAGATTACAAAGCCAAGATATACCAACTCCTGTTTCATGAACTCACATTTCTCCAAATTGATAATTAGTTGCTCATCACATAATTTCTTCAATACAATCTCTATATAAGAATGGTAATAATAATGGTAATTCATCTTGTATATGGTGAAAATGGATAACAATAATAACAAGATTGAAAGGCTAAATGAATTCAACCACCAAACCCTAGCCTAAAAACAACAAAGATCCACCATAACATATGAAGATTACCTAAGACAATGTAAATAAAAATAAAATCACAAAGATGATACCATCACATGTCCAATAGAGTTTTGATCTCCATTCTTCCTATCTCCATTGATCTTGCTTGATATATTTGCTCTTAGATTTTATGTGCACAAGAGATCAACAAAGAACGGAATGTGGTTGCAAGTAGGATCGTAGTGTAGTCAATTGATCAAGTTGTTAGGATTTGATAATGAAGAAAGCATCTCCTTAAATAGAAGACACAATATGAAATGGAGGGATAAGATTGAGAGGTGTAAAAAGGAGGTCGGCTAGGATTAGAGGGTAGGTAGAAGAAATAATAAAATAATGAAAGAGGTAGGTAGTGTAGGAATTAAGAGATGAATGACATGTGTCATGTGTAGAAAAAGGATAATGAATTAATTAAATAAATAAAGATTTATTTAATTAATAGAAGAAGTGGGATCAATTAAATAAATAAAATTTTTATTTAATTTAGGAAAAAGATAATTTAAATAAATAAATGTATTTATTTAAATGAGAAATAAGGCTAGAAGAGGATAAATGAATTAATTAAATAAATAAAATATTTATTTAATTAGACATGACAAATTTTGGGTGTCTACATTTTGCCCCTCTTTGAGACAATGCGGCTTGTCGCATTGTTTCAAAGAAGATAAGATGAACTGATACAGAGTTGCCCCAAGATGGGAATGATATGCCCCCTCGAGAGATTGGATGAAAATGTCTGAAAACAGTGCAGACAATCTCTCGATAAGAAAGACGAGATATAATAGATTGACAAAGTCACCGGATAAAGAAGACTGACTCGGGAAACGAGGGTGAGGGCTATGGTAGGCTATAAGATAGACCACGGGGGAAAATACATCCTCATTGTCATCTACACATCCACGAGAGAAGATTGCAGAGCGAGAAAAGAGCAGCAGCAGTTAGTAGCGATGGCTTTCGTTCATAGATTCAACCGTGTTCACCGATTTCAGAGGTCAGTAGAGGCAGGAGAGCTAGTAAGTACCACCAAACCTCCTTGTACTTTGACGCATTTAATTTTGTCATAAATACATGTCGAATAGGGTAATAAATGTACTTAGACTAGGGTCCAAAAAGTGTCAAAAAACGTTTAGGCGCATCTGCGTTGGTGCCAAGCGTGTCTGTGTTCGCTAGGCGCATTTGTGTTTGTGCCAGCCGCGTCTATGTCTATGCCTGCGTCTGTGTCAAATGCGGTCGCGTCTGTGCTGTTCAGGCGCATCTATGCCGTCTGGTCACGTTTATGCATAGCATAGGCACGTTTGTGTCATATAGGCATGTCTGTGTTGTATAGGCGCGCTTGTGTAGTCTGTAAGCACGTTTGTGTCAGTCAAGCGTGTTTGTGTCGGAGAAAATGCAAGTTTTGTCTTCTAGGTCAAATCGACAGTTCTGTGATGAACATACGCTGTCGATTGGATAAGCTGCTAAGAGGATACACTCAAGCAGGTCCTCTAGAGAAGATCAGGATAGATCAAGGTACTTTGTGATGAACAGTGAGTACCAAGATAGAGTACTGTGTGATGAACAGGGAGTACTTAAAGTATGAGCAACACTTTGTGATGAACAGGGAGTGCAAATGTGAGGAGCACTTTGTGATGAATAGGGAGTGCAAAACATGTAGTACTTTGTGATGAACAAGGAGTACCACTAAGATAGATAGCAACACTTTGTAATGAACAGTGAGTGTCACTAGGATAGATAGGCATTTAGATAGCGAGTAGCATTTTGTGATAAATAGTGAATGCCACTATGACTGACATGATTGATTTGCTTGACTGCAGGAGTACTTGCCGATGTTGGGGTCACGGGAGAGATTCTCGTTGATGCAGAGGTTGCGACCTGAGTTGACACTTGGGGACAGAGCTGCCATCGAGGAGATGGGGTTGAGACATGTGCTATATGTGCCTGAGTTTTGGGCAAACATGTGTTTGCTGACTGCGCTAGCTGAGAGATGGCACTCAGAGACATGAACATTCCATTTGCCAATGGGTGAGATGACCGTCACCCTTGAGGATGTATACAGGATTCTGCAGGTGCCGATTGATGGGGATCTGATTCCGTATGATCAAGATGGAGACAGAGAGGCCTTGAGATGGGTGTTTTAGGACCCTGGATTAGAGATGAGGGCAAGACACGTGGCATGGGATACCATGACAGCCACAGGACTAGCGCTGCCGGCAGTGATAAGAGGAGCTATCAGTGGGTTCCTGTGTCTGGACAGGGCGACATGGGGGTTGGCTGTGGGTTAGGGGGAGCACTGGAGACACTAGTGACACAGCACACCAGATATGCCTGGGGACCATGTGTGCTGGCCCATTTGTATTATGAGCTTCACCAGTTTGTGTATCATGGATCAGTGGGATTGGGCTGTGGAGTGACACTGCTGCAGGTATGGGCCTACGAGCATCTGCCGATTACCCGACCAATACACTTCAGGGGTAGGGGTCATGGACGCAGCTTTGTACATTTGTATGACATGATCACATCACAGCCGCGGATCGGCAAGTTAGAGCACTGGTGACGAGTGATTGATGACATTGATGTGGTCATACGTAGACCATATCTAGGCTGTGAGGAGTGGGAGGATGATGCAATTGAGCTTCCTTACACTTTCCAGAGCAGGTACCTGATTGGGCGGATGCCCTATGTGTTAGAGAGATAGCTTGTGGACAGGGTTTGCAGGCAGTATGGCAGGATCCAGAGGATGCCACGAGGCTCGGGCATGTATGCCTGCACAGTCAGAGATCAAGCGCAGTTTGGGTTGTTATTGTCATATGATCAGGCAGTTACGCAGCTAGCAGAGATGATGCCCCTACCCTGGGACATGTGGCCTGAGATCAAGGATGCCAGGATGGATGCTGAGTATACAGCATATTGGGCAGAGCATCCATTCCCCCGATTGACAGATCCAGGAGAGGCACTGGAGGGAGATGGTGGGGGAGATGATGATGATGGTGGAGGTGATGGGGGCAGAGGCCAACGGAGGAGGAGAGGAGTAGTTGGAGAGAGGCGAGTTGCACCTCGGAGGGAGGGTGGGGAGGAGAGACAGGCTCAGGTGGTGAGGGGTCGCGGTGGATTGCCCTTACAGGTGCCAGCAGCATAGGGTCCCAAGCAGGTATAGAGACAGGGATAGGTACAGGGACAAGTGCTAGTACAGGCACAGGAGCAGGGATGGAGACAGGTACCCGCACAGGCACCAGTACAGGTACAGGTATAGGGGCAGGCACTTGTAGAGGGGGAGCCATAGGCAGAGGTAGAGGGGGCTGACCCAGAGGAGGATGAGCTGATTGAGCTCAGGGAGATCTGCCAGGGACAGGCAGATGAGATTCAGGAGCTAGAGAGGGAGAGGGATCGGCTCAGGACAAGGCTCAGAGACACTGAGTGGGAGAGAGATCAGGCTATCCAACGCTATACAGAGGCTGAGACAGCACTGAGGGCAGGGAGACAGGTGGCAGAGGACACAGGGGCAGGAGAGGAGATAGGCTACTGGAGGGACCTCTACTATGGTGCAGTGCTAGCAGATCAGCGGGCGAGAAGCTTCCATAGACCGTCACGTACAGCGACAACTATGGGAGGGAGTCGGAGGAGGCAGGCATCGAGTGGTGGGGTCATGGGTCCTCCACCACCACCAGATAGAGGGGACAGGCAGGATGATCCTAGGGCTGGTCCCTCAGGGGCTCAGATTCCACTGAGGCCAGGCGGCTCCGAGGGAGGGAGTTCATCATAGCCATAAAGGGCTCCCTTTGTATCAGTTGTGTACCATTTTTTTTTTTGTATGATGATGTAGACACCTACGGGTGATTTTGTAGCCATATGATTTTGACATCATTGTATCATGACACCTTTGATTATATATATGAGATGATTCATTTTTGCGGCAGCTATATGCATGTGTAGCTATGTGATGAAATGTTTAATGATGTATGTTTTATGTGATACTTATGATATGGATGCAAATATGTACATGATGAAATGCAATATTTTTGTTCTTTTATGTTTTATATGTGTATGCATGATGCAAATGTGAATGTATGTAATGCAGATGAATATGATAATGCAAATGTAAATTGTGCTAATAGGTGTTGTGTGCAGGATGTGATGCAATTGTGATATCTATATGTATGTATGAGATGCTTATATGTGGTAATGCAGGTGCAACTACATGAAATGCAAATGTTTTTGGTGTGTCATTATACTCAGTCATGTGATAGTAGGCGACGCGGACTCGAGAAGGATGATGGAAGTCAATCAAGAAAGGGGGATGAAAGATAGAAGATATGAAAGTGAAAGAGCTTCTTGTGTGTTATCATCATTGAGCTTATTATGGCAAGTAGGTTATGACAATCGAGGCATATGTTCGACCCAGAAAGTCATTGTACTTGTTTGCATGGAGATAAGACAGTCACAAACAAGGAATGCCCCAGTTCATACTAGACTCATAGTGTCCTCATATCCTTGGACAAGTCATAGCATTACTAAAAGACAATCCACAAACAGCAAACAAAAATAGGTGACGATACCCCATCCTCGCCTTTCTAGTCAAAGACATCCTGGAGATATAATCTCTAGTCAGAGACATCCCGGAAAAGCTAAAAGACATGTCACCAAAAGATAAAATCAAAAGAAAACCAAGACACGACACTAACATCCACTGTAGTCCTCAAGTTTAGTGTCTCTTGTCACTTGTATAAGTCTTATTTGATTGTGGTCACAATGTTTACTTTCACAAAATGGATAAATCGCATTGAACCATATGTTGTCTGAATCTGCTGAAAGATTTGATTTGTTGAAGCTCATTGTTGCTGCTGTGTCTCATCTGAAACTGACTAAATCCATGAAGTTGATACTTTATTGCAGAGAAGATGAAACTTTATTGTGGACTGGCGATGCAAATGTTTCTTTATTGCAGTTTGTGCACGGATAGACTGAAGAAAGCTAGAAGAAATTGTACTCCTCGAAACATGTGATGTTCTTAGTTCCACACCCATCACTAGACATAGGATTTGCCTTAGCCACAGATAGGATCTGATTTATCATGGATGGAAAGGGAGGTGAAAAGGGAAGTTTATTATGAATGGCGAACCAATCTTAGGTAGATCAATAACAAGCCATGATGGGAATGGGTAAGTTTATTATAAACAAATAGGTCGTGAGTGTGTGCAAAGTGAAAGGCTGAGAGTGAATCCTGAAGGAGGGAGGAGCAATGTCTCTACGCATGGCGCTGGTGACCCAGTTTTCACCATGGTACTTTCCCAGGGCAAAACCGAAGTGGTTTTCACCATTGGACAAAATTATTTCTCTTTACTTTTTTTGATTTTTCAATGTGTTTTTTGTGTCACAAGGCGCCTGTTTGCTAGGTTTTCACCAAGTAACGATTTTTTGTTTTTATAATTTTTTTGTATTTTTTGAATTTTTTTGATTTTTTTTGTATTTTTGAATTAGGATATTCAGAAGAGCTATGTGTAGAACCTGCGAAGGTGCATGCTATTGATAGGATCCTCCAAAGGTTCACCTTCTGTAGTTGAGAGCTGATATGCCCCAGATCCATATACTGCTATAATGATGTAAGGACCAAGCCAATTTGGTTCGAACTTGCCCTTCTTCTCTCTGTCTTGCTGATTCTTGGGGTTTTCTTTGAGGACCAAATCACCTACCTCAAATGTGCGAGGCTTGACTTTATGATTGTAGCTGCGACTCATTCGTTGTTGATAAGCCTTGAGATGGTTAAAAGAAGTTTGTCTCCGTTCATCCAGTAGTTCCAGTTCCTGTAAGCGAGAGACCCTATAATCTTCATCACTGATGATGTTTTGCAAAGAGACCCGTAAAGAGGGTAACTCGACCTCAATAGGCAAGATGGCTTCAGCACCGTAGACAAGTGAATATGGTGTAGCTCCTGTAGGTGTGCGGACACTTGTGCGGTAGGCCCAAAGTGCAGGATTGAGTTGGATATGCCAATTACGGCCAGCGTCGTCAACTGTCTTCTTAAGGATTTTAAGGATTGTTTTATTACACGCCTCAGCTTGGCCATTACCTTGGGGGTAATATGGTGTGGAGAAACGATGAGAAATATGGAAGTGGTCATAGAGTTCACGAACATCCTGATTTTTGAAGGGACGCCCGTTATCAGTAATAATGGAAACAAGAATACCATATCGGCAAATAATATAGTTAAGGATGAACGTGGCAATCTATTTTCCAGTGACTTGTGTGAGAGGCACGGCTTCAATCCATTTTGTGAAATACTTTGTGGCAGTGATAATGAATTTATGACCATTAGAAGAAGGAGGGTGAATCTTGCCTATGAGATCGAGTCCCCACTGACAAAAAGGCCAAGAAGATGCAAGTGGTTGTAGTTCTTGTGCTGGCGCATGTATGAGGTCTCCATGAATTTGACATTGCTTACATTTCTTGACAAACTGATATGAGTCTTTTTCCATGTTGGGCCAGTAATATCCAGTCCTAATGAGTTTCTTGGCCAAGGTAGGACCACTAGCATGTGGACCACATATCCCTTCATGCACTTCACGTAACGCAATCTGAGCTTCATCGCTTTCTAAACATCTAAGAAGAGTGCCATCTAGACCTCACCGATATAGAATATCAGCTAAAATGACATATCAAGAGGATTGGCGAATGAAGGTGTGGCATTGGTTATTTGATAGATCAGGAGGTAGGGTATTATCACGAAGGTATGTGAAGATGGAACCATATAACTGGGATTCAGGACCAACAACACATATCATTTCAGTAGGAGTGATCTCATATGAGGGAACCAAAAGGTTGTCCACCAAGAACTCATAGCGGGTCTCATTTGGAGGTAGATCGATCAGTGAAGCAATTGTAGCCATGGCATCTGCAGTATGATTCTGCTCTCTTGGTATCTGCTCAAAATCTATCTTTGTGAAGTGTTGTTTCAAGTCGTCCACCATTTGTTTGTAAGGCATTAATTTATCATCAGTTGCTTGATGGATGACCAGTTGAGAATCCTGAAAAACATGAAGTTCCTGGATCTTCCACTGAACTGCAATTCGTAATCCAGTTGTTAATGCCTCATATTCCACTATATTGTTAGTGCAAGGAAATGATAAGTGGTATGATTTTGGTATAGAGTTGCCTTGAGGGGTTATGAAGAGGATGCCCGCTCTTGCTCCATGTTGTGTGTATGAGCTGTCAAAGTACAGTTGCCATGGTTTTGCATGTGATATTGTTAAAATGGATTCATCTGGAAATTCTGAATTTAGAGGAACATCATCAATCATGGGGGCATCTGCTAATTGATCTGCGATTGCTTATCCTTTTATTGCTTTTCTGTCCACATACTCGATGTCAAATTCACTTAGGATCATTACCCACTTGGCTAGTCACCCAGTAAGTGTTGCTTTATTGAGAAGGTATTTCAACGGATCTATCCTTGCAATCAACTTAGTCTTATGAGTGAGCATGTAATGTTGTAATTTATGTGAAGAAAAGACCACGGCGAGACATGCACATTCGATTGGTATGTAGTTTAGCTCATATCCCACCAATGTGCGGCTGATATAGTATACTGCCTTTTCCTTGCCCTCAGCAATTTGTTGTGCTAAGAGTGCCCCCAATGCTGTTGGAGTAGCTGAGATGTATAGTAACAGAGGCTGATCTGGAACTGGTGGCATCAAAACTGGCGAGTTCAAAAGATAATCTTTGAGTGTCTGAAAAGCCTATTGACAATTATCATCCCATTTGAATTTGATGTTTTTATATAGCAAGTGCTGAAAAGGATTACACTTATCTGCAAGTTGCGCTATGAATCTCCATATGGACTAAAGTCTGCCTTGTAAGGATCGAAGTTGACTGATATTTCTAGGTGGTTGCATCTCCAAGATGGCCTTGACTTTTGCTGGATCGGCCTCGATTCCTCTTTTGGACACAATGAATCCTAGGAGCTTCCCGGAGGTTACTCCAAAGACACATTTCTTGGGGTTTAACCTTACTTTGTATTTTTCCAACCGATCAAAGATGACTGAAAGTATGTCCAAATGTGTATCTCTGTCTACTGATTTACCCAAAAGATCGTCAACATAATCTTCCATGGTTACGTGCATGAGATCATGAAAGATAGTAGTCATGGCTCTTTGATATGTAGCACCTGCATTTTTTAGCCCAAAGGGCATGACATTCCAGCTGAAAGTTCCCCAAGGACAAGTGAATGATGTTTTGTGTTGATCCTTGGGTGCGATCCTAATTTGATTATAACCAGAAAATCCATCCATTAATGATAACATTTCATGACCTTCCGTGAGATCAACAATCAAGTCAATATTTGGTAATGGGAAGTCATCCTTTGGACAAGCTTTGTTGATGTCTCTGAAATCTATACATATTCTGATGCTGCGATCCGGTTTACTGACAGGTACTAAATTGGAGATCCATTCAGGATAATCAATTGGGCGTATGAATCCGACATCCAATAATTTCTCCAGCTCTGCTTTGACTAGTAATGCCACTTGTGGATGCATTTTTCTTAATTTCTGTTTCACTGGCTCTGCCCCCGGTTTGACTGTCAAATGATGCATTACCAAATCCGGATCCAGTCTAGGCATATCAGCATATGACCATGCAAAGTCGATTTGTCGTTCTTTGAAGAAGCCTATGAATTTTGACCTTTCGGACTCTGTCAATGATTGGGCGAGGAATATGTTGTGTGGAACCTCTTCTGTACCAATGTTTGTTTTGATAGTTTCTTCGACCAACATGGATGACTTTTCTTCATATGATGCTGGGAGAATGTCGAGCCTTCCATCTTCGGGTGCCTCAAAGAGGTTTTCGCCCTCAGATATGTCCTTTCTTTTTACTTTTTTTGGATCGGATAGCGCCACAGTGTGGTTTTTTCCATAAGACCTTTGATTTGTTCTTATTTTCACATTTTTGCGACTGGAAGGTCCGACACCCTCACCAAAATATGCCATGTTGTTGAGTTCTATAGTGTATCCTGCTTTATGGTCCCCAAGGGGAAGATCATCTCGTATACCAAGATAGTCAATAATAGCTTCATCATTTTGGAAGGTGTCAAATTGTGCTGGTCCTTCATGATCCCAGTCAATAAGTTGATGGTGAACAAGGGGAAGGCCTTTATTATCTTCAGAGTTAGCGGGCCTAAGAGTGAAGATGTGGTTATATTCGGGTATATCAAGGAAATCGTCGAGATCATCGATGGCACTCTCCTCATTAGTTTCGATCGCGAGCAAATCCAAATTGTCATCACTAGTAGTGCATTCTGGGACAGGTGTTCTCATCCTATGTGATTTCAACCTAGAACCTTGAGACAAAGACTGTGTGGCCTCCTTATGGGTTGTGTCTTGACCAACTCTGAACTTTTTATAAAATTCCTCTTCTTCTGTGGGTTCATCTGGCTCTCTGAATGTCTCGGTGAGCTCATAGTCACTAGAGGATTTATCTGAACCCCATTCCCATTCGTTGGAGTCTGTGGAATAGCGATCCTCTTGTTGAATTTTGGCAACTTTTATTTGTGATGCTTTTTCTGTCCTTTTAGTGTGGATCTTGGAAGTCAGAAAACCAAGTCCCTTCGAGCGTTCCCTTTTTATAGTCAATTCAGGTTGTAAAGGTTCCATGATGCCTTCCTTTCGTAGCCCAAGAGGGCTTTTTCCATCATACCCGAATTTTTGTAGAATCTTGAAGCCTTTGCCATATTTCTCACCGGGTATATTGATGTGACCTTGTGTGTCATCTTCAATGTCTTTGTATAGCATTTTGTATAAACCTTCCTCTTCCAGTTCGCCCCATCTTTGAAAGGTAGTAGGGTCCCATTCGAGTACCACAATGGATATTTGCTTGTTAGGATGTGGCCTTCCATATTCTTTTGGAGAACTTATGACTTGTCATAAATACATGGTCTGATTTAAAGTGTATTCTCCCATGCCTTTGTCCTGAAATTTGCCTTTAAGCTCACCTTGTTTTGATGTCGAAGGTTTCAATGACTCAGGATCAATGTATGCTGAAGAAGAAACAACTTCACGATTACTGGGAATGATGGTCTCAGTATGTGATCTCAGGTTATTGCAATATATGAACGGATTAGGATCACTGTTAACTGTTACCTCGACTCCATTGTGAGGAAACTTACTGCATTGGTGATATGTCGATGGGACTGCCCTCATTTCATGGATCTAAGGACGTCCTAGCAATATATTATAAGTGAGATCTAGATCCAAGACTTGACAAACCACATCCTTTGTAACTGGTCCAATTCTTAGAGGTACGGTGACTGTGCCCTTGGATGAGCGTTCTTCATCATCATATGCGTTGATGGTGATTTGATTTGTTGAATTCACAACTTTATCAGAATATCCCAATTGTTTAATGGTGGTCAATGTACAAATGTTTAGACTAGCTCCTCCATCTATCAGGACTCGTTTGATTCTATGTTTGTGTATGAAGGCTTCAATGTGTAATGGTGCATTATGTGGCTGACTTATGGAGGCGTCATCAGCTTATGTGAATGTAAGGGAGTGTGGAACGGAAAGGTATCCCACCATGGCTTGAAACTAGTCCACGTTCAGATCAGTAGGAATGGCGGTGTCTCTCAAGATTTTGTCAAGAATAGCTTTATGAGCGGGGGATATGCATAAGAGCTCAAGGATGGAGATGAGCGCGGCTGTCTTCCCTAACTATTCTACAAGGTCATACTCAGGTTTGGTTGATGAAGAAGTGGTATTTTTAGTGGAGGCACCTAGCAAAGTAATTTTACCTCGACGAGTTGTAACATGACATTTAGAGGTAGGTTTGGAAGAAGATCCAACACCTCTTAGGACAATCCTGGGTCGCTAGGTAGAAGTCTCAGGAGTTTTGTCCTTGATGATAATAGTAGAGACATGATTGTCCATCGAGATATGATTGATAGTTGAATCATAGTTGTAAGGTGCTCTAGTATAGTTGGCTTGATCATCTGTGACTTTAGCTTTTCCCTTGTCATGCTTTGGGAATGGTTCCTTAAACATCCCATGTTCTTGATTGGATGAGTGTCCCTCAATCTCAATGTCACCTCTATCAATGAGATCTTGCATGATGTTCTTCAGTCGATGACAATTTCCTATCTTATGACCCTTGCTCTTATGAAATTCACAATACTCATCATCATTCCACCAATTTGGTTTAACTTTTGGTTCATATGGAGGAAAATCTGGAACTGTGATCACCTTGTTTGCCACTAGCTTTTTGAAGACTGACTCAAGTGGTTCTCCCAATGGAGTGTACTTCCTTCGTGATCTAGAAGTTGTTTGAGTATTCACTTGATTGTTTGTAGAACTTGATCCTGAAAAGATGAACTTGGGTCGCACTGTGTTGGCATCAACAACACCATCATTGACTATGTTCTTGTTTTTATTCCAAAATCTTGGCTTGTCTTTTCCTTTAAAGTCATCTTTGTTTTCCTTGAATATCTTAATGACTCCTTGGTCAATTAGGACCTTTTCTGTTGATAAGCCTTTTTCAATAACATCCCTGAAGGTGGACAAACAAGCTTTCCTTAGATCATAGCCAATGTCTTTGTTAACGTTCTGGGTGAACATTTCTACCATTTGTTTTTGTGGAATTTCACAAGAGCATCTGCTGGCTAGATTTCTCCATCTTTGTAAAAATGATGCAAAAGACTCTCCCTCCTTTTGCTTGGTGTTGCATAAAGTAGTGACTGATATGTCTGTCTCTATATTGTAGGATAAATGTTGAATAAATGCCTCTGCTAAGTCACCCCATGACTTAATACCAGGTGGAAGTTGAGAGAACCATTCCATAGCTTGATCACCTAAGCTTTGTGGAAATAATCTCATCAAATATGTCTCTTCTGAAGCTACTTCAATGCAAGCTGTGAAAAACTGTCTTATGTGTGCCTTAGGATCTCCTTTTCCTCTATACTTATCAAATTTAGGCATCACAAAGTGTGTAGGAAATGGAGGCATTGGAATGCTCTTGTCGAATGGATAAGGACATATGTCTCTCATTGTGTATGTTGGCTTCGGTGTATTTATGTCCTCCATTTTCTTTTGTAAGTCCCTGATTTGTTGCTCCAAATTGCTCTTAGGTGGAGATTGACTTCTTGAAGCATACCCCATGTTTGAGGCACCAATTGGAGGAGGAGCCTGTTGCATATATGGATGATATTGATCATACACATGTTCATATGGAGGAGGTCTATAGTGATGCTGCATATATGGACCACTTGGTATAGATTCATGTTGAGGAACACCATATCTATTTTGTGCATGTATGCCATACTCTACAGGTATGTCATGTTCTAATGTGTTGCCCCCAAATTTGACACGGGGTTTCCTTATGTCCAAATTTTGAGCATGCCTTTGCATATCCAATTTTTTTGGTTGATTCGTAGCTTGAGTATGTGATTGAGCATATCTGTCTACGTAAGACTTCCATAATGGTTTGCAAAGGTGAGTATCATATGCTTGACCATGTGTATGTGGGACCTCTGGTTTTTGAAGCAAAGATGATGGTGCTTCAGGTACCATATATGGTGCTCTATTTCCTCCACTATTAGGCCTCCTTTGATCCATGTTGGAGTGAGTTTGTTGCAAAGGTCGATTTTCCATTATTTGAGACATGTCAAAATCATGAGGTATCTTGGCTCCACTTTGTGCCATCATTTGTAAGAAGTATTGTCTATCTCTCCTCATTATTTCCTCAACCAACCGATTGAAATGGGGATTCATAATGGATTCTTCCACATCTGCTGAATGTATTGAAAAATTGTCCATATTGTCATTATGTGTAGCATTGTCATTTGCAGTGTCTGTGTTCTCAACATTTGGAATGTTTCTATAGACATCCATGTCAGGCAATGTAGTGTGATCAGTATTGAAAAATATATCGTTGTCATACTCATAAGAACTCATGTTTGCGGACTCTTGAGCCTCTTTAGTTTCTCTCCTAGATTTTTGAAGACGAGTTTCAAGCATGAACTAGGTATTTGACCAAGATGTGTGAGACTAGATGAAAATGGAAAAAGTATGGAAGACCAAGAGTTGGATGGAGTGTAAATGAATCTGAGATGTACTTGCAATGTCCAAAGTGTAAGACCAAGTATGTATGTAGTAGAGTAGGTGTGACTTCCAAAGAGAGGATAGTTTCTCTTGATGAGGTAAGTTGACCTTGACTCTAAGTAAGACCAAATGAGACCCAAAGGTAAGAAACCTTGATGAGGGACCACTTAGAAAAATGTTGTTGTATGTAGTGTGTTGACAAAGTATGATGAGGACAAGCAAGTGACCTTTTGACTCAAGTTTAGACAAGTGTGAATGTAAAGCAAGATGTAAAGCAATGATGGACTGTGTGAGACCCAAAAATAGGTTGAATGCTAGATGAAACCTAAAGAAACAACCTAGGAAGCTCAAGAATTCCGAAACTGACTGTGTTTGCTTGCTGGACTGTAAATTTTTTTTCAATTCTGGACACAGACGTGCCTATATACTTCACAGACGCGGTTCCCTGACATAGACGCGACTCTGTTCAACACAGACGCTGTTAGACACACAGACGCGATTATGCCCTTCACAGACATGTTTAGATGACACAGACGTGATTTGAACAGACACAGACACGTTTCTGTAAAATTTGTACAATTTTTTCCAATCTGTGAAGTCATTTTTGTTATGACCAAATCTGAATGTTTGACTATTTTTCGTGACAAGAGGACACAATGTTGATGAGGACTCAATGTTTGCAAGTGTCTAGACTCAAAATGACTCCAAGAAAAGTGTGTTGTTTGATGTAAAATTGTTTTGCATACACTTGAAGACACAAAAGACACAATGTTTTGCTGTTTGGTCCTGAATGTTTGAATGTTTAAAATAAGTCAAGCACAATTCTTATGGCTGGCCAAGACAATAGTTGTTGATCCCACATAGGGTTTTACCCCCGAGGCTACGCTATTCAGAGCGGATACTTAGATGCTTGACCTCACTGGCTCCACCCTCGACACTCACTTCTTGGGTCAGCCAAGCATCAGTCCCCATGAAAACTCCCCATGGTGAACTTTGTATCTCTACTAAGAACCATACGTGTGTGGGCCACTACCAGAGGTCCGACCTCCTGCCCCAACAACTAGAAGGATTTGGGATTCTAAAACAAAAAGGTGCTAGTAAGGGCATCCGCTCGTGTGGCCATACATGCAGCACTTTCAGCTCTATAAATACAGAAGGCTCCCAGCCGGTAGGGGTTACGCCCTACAAATGATCAAATAAATTTGATCAAACGGGTTTATGGGGAGACATAGTGTCGGTATGAACTAATCAGCACACGTTATTCATAGTTTTCACCATGAATACATTTGTTTATAGTGGTTCGGAAGAGGTGGGTTTTCCTCGCTACCACTTGGGTCGTTCTCTTCTCACTAGTAGTCCTAATGACCACACGGGAAGACAGGCCCTCTAAAGATTAAACAAAAAGAGACTATTGCTCAAGACACAAAAGACAATGATTCAATTTTAGTGCACCAATGGAAGTGTTTGCTATCTATGAAAACAAGGCACACAATGAAAATCCAAAACCCTTGCCAAGGACCTGCAACAAAGATTTGTTAGTAGTTTGGGTTTGTTTCAAATAATCACCCCTTCCTGCAAGCACACAAGTTAGGTAAATTTTAAAGCCCAAAAGACTTTGTGAAATAGGGGCCTTCAACCAAACAATTTTGCCTTCAAGACAAGCTGCACCAATTTCATTAGCTAGATCTGAAAATGTTAGCTCAAAATAAACCAGATCTGAAACTCTAAATGCAAATTCCGAAAAATTGAATCAATGAAAAACCCAAAATTTTGAATCGGGCAAGCGTAGACGCGGTTTTGTGATGCACAGACGTGCCTAAAAATTACAGACGTGCTTCAATAACACAGACGCTGGTAAAAGTGATGCAGACGCGATTTTACAACACAGACGTGCCTTCCTGGAACCTGCAAAATAAAATATTGCCAAAACACAGACGTGGATCCAGATGTTGCAGACACGCCAGAAAATCAAAAACACGGTCCGAAAGTGCATAGACACGGAAATACCAAAAATTCTGTCAAAAATGTCCGATCTGCAACTTCAAAAATGCAAAATCTGCAACAAGGAGGTTAAATGCAAAGGGACGAGAGTCCCACCGGGTGTGCCAAAATGTATATGGTGAAAATGGATAACAATAATAACAAGATTGAAAGGCTAAATGAATTCAACCACCAAACCCTAGCCTAACAACAACAAAGATCCACCATAACATATGAAGATTACCTAAGACAATGTAAATAAAAATAAAATCACAAAGATGATACCATCACATGTCCAATAGGGTTTTGATCTCCATTCTTCCTATCTCCATTGATCTTGCTTGATATATTTGCTCTCAGATTTTATGTGCACAAGAGCTCAACAAAGAATGGAATGTGGTTGCAAGTAGGATCGTAGTGTAGTCAATTGATCAAGTTGTTAGGGTTTGATAATGAAGAAAGCATCTCCTTAAATAGAAGACACAATATGAAATGGAGGGATAAGATTGAGAGGTGTAAAAAGGAGGTCGGCTAAGATTAGAGGGTAGGTAGAAGAAATAATAAAATAATGAAAGAGGTAGGTAGTGTAGGAATTAAGAGATGAATGACATATGTCATGTGTAGAAAAAGGCTAATGAATTAATCAAATAAATAAAGATTTATTTAATTAATAGAAGAAGTGGGATCAATTAAATAAATAAAATATTTATTTAATTTAGGAAAAGGATAATTTAAATAAATAAATGTATTTATTTAAATGAGAAATAAGGCTAAGAGAGGATAAATGAATTAATTAAATAAATAAAAATTTATTTAATTAATAGAAGAATTAGGCTTAGATAATTAAATAAATAAAATATTTATTTAATTAGACATGACAAATTTTGGGTGTCTACACATCTCATCATGCATTTACATGTACTTATAATGTTTCTCAACCACTTGAGTGGATTATTGATTCTGGTGCATCTCAACATGTTACTTCTCATAAAGAATGTTTTGAATCTTTACATCATGATACTTCCAATATTCATGTTCAATTAGCTAATAATCATAGTTGCAAAGTTGAAGCTATTGGTGATGTGAATGTCCCTAATGGGAAATTACATGATGTTATCTATGTTCCTGAATTAAAATCAAATCTGCTTTCAATTCCTAAACTTTGTCAAGACTATAAGATTAACTTTTACAAAGGCATGTGTTATATCATTGATCCAAAAACTAATCATGTTATTGCTACTGCTAAAATGGATATTGATAACTTATTCAAGTTCTATGAATTTGCTCCGACAAAGTATTCCTTGCTTACTACGGTTGATTTTACTATATGGCATGAAAGACTTGGCCATCTCAATTCTGATTATACTTCATCGATGCAAAAAATAAATAGGGTTGATGGACTGCCTAGTATTGTTCCTTCTCAAATTGTTTGCAATTGTTGCATGAGTGGTAAGATGCATAGGGAACCCTTTCCTCATGGTCAATCTTGGAGGGCATATACTAAATTGCATGTAGTTCATAGTGATCTCTTGGGTCCCATGGAGAATCCTTCCATCCAAGGTTAAAGGTATGCTCTTACCTTTGTTGATGATTTTTCAAGGAGAACATGGATATATTTCCTTCATAGTAAGGATCAAGTGCTTGATGTATTTACAAAATTTCATATGTTTGTAGAAAGGCAATCTAGTTCTAAAATTAAGATTCTTCGTACTGACAATGGAAGAGAGTATGTCAATAATGCATTTAATGCTTATTTGAAATCTTTTGGAATTAAACACGAGCTTACCATTCCTTATACACCACAACAAAATGGTGTGGCGGAACGGAAGCATAGGACCATTGTGGAAATGGCAAGATTTTTATTGCATGCAAAAAATATGGATTACAAGTTTTGGGCTAAAGATATGGCTTGTGAAACTTATTTAATTAATAGAACACGTACCAAATCCTTAAAGGATAAAACTCTCGAAGAAGCTTGGTCTGGTAGAAAGCCCAAGTTGTAGAATTTAAGAATTTTTGGTTCTACGACTTATGTTCACAAACCTAAGGAGAAAAGAAAAGAATTAGATGCTAAATCTTCTCCTTTTGTTGGTTATGATAAAAATACTAAAGGTTATATAGTTTACAATCCTATTACTAACAAGGAAAAAGTTGCACGAGATGTTTGTATTACAGAAAAAGGCATTCATGATTGTTCTAAAGTGGAGGATGATGAACTTGCTCAAAGAAAAGTTGTGCTTGAGGAAGACCAACCTCCTTCTCTTAACCCTACTCCTAATGCATCTCTTTCTATTCCTTCTAGTGATAGTGATGATGATAATAATAACTCTACTCCTCATGACTCTTCTTCTAGTGATGAATTCATTACTTCTAAAAGAAGACCTAAATGGTTTAAATCTTTAATTCAAGATAGTGATGAATACTTAGCTAGAATGGATAGAATTCAAGATAGAAGAGTTAATTATTGTAATTATGATTTAATGACTACTATTATGAATTCTAATGATCCTAAAACATTTGATCAAGCTAAAAATCAACCACATTGGCAAAGAGCCAATGAAGGAAGAATATGATACTTTAATTTCTAACCAAAGTTGGGATTTAGTTCCCTTGCCTCATGGTAAAAATCGTGTTTCTTGTAAGTGGCTTTATAAAACTAAATTGAATTCTAATAATCAAGTTAGTAAATTTAAAGCTATATTAGTTTCTAGAGTTTTTTCTCAAATTGAAGGGTTACATTATACTAAAACTTTTGCTCCTGTTGTTAAGATGCCTACAATTAAACTTGTGCTTGCTTTATCTTCTAGAATGAATTGGCCTATTCACCAAATGGATGTTAGAAGTGTTTTTCTTAATGTTGATTTACATGAGGAGATTTATATATCTCAACCTCCTGGTTTTATTAAAGAAGGTAATGCACACTTAGTTTGTAAATTAAAGAAATCAATTTATGGATTAAAGCAATCTCCTAGGGAGTGGTATTCAAAGATTAATGCATTCTTTCTTTCTCAAGGCTTTATTAGAAGTAAAAATGATCCTTACTTGTATATTAAACATATTGAAGATGATATTATCATTATTATCTTGTATGTAGATGATTTGATTCTTACTTCAAGTTCCAATACTTTGATTTTTTATATTAAAATTCAATTAAATCAAAAATTTCAAATGACTAATTTAGGTCTTTTACATTATTTCTTAGGAATGAAAATTTGGAAAACCTCTAAAGGAATTTTCTTATCTCAAAGTAAATATGCTCAAGATCTCATAGATAATTTTAAAATGAATGATGCTCACCATGTTTTAATTCCTATTGAATTAGGCACTAAGTTAATGCTTGATATGCAAACTCCTCTTGTTGATCCTACTTTGTATAGACAATTAGTTGGAAGTTTGCATTATTTAACTCTTACTAGGCTAGACATTTCTTATAGTGTTGGTTTGGTTTCAAGATTCATGTCTAAACCTCAACAAACACACTATAAAGTTGCTAATTTTTTTTTAAGATATATTAAAGGAACTATTAATGTAGGTTTGTTTTATGATGCAAATTCCAATTTTACTTTAAATGGTTTTACTAATTTCAATCTAGGTGGAGATCCCAATGATGGGAAATCTACTTGTGGTTATTGTTTTTTTGTTGGTTCAAGAGCAATTTCTTGGAATAGTAAAAAACAACTATCTACCTCTGTTGGATCCATTGAAGCTGAGTACAAAGGATGCACTAATGCTTGCAAAGAAGCCTTGTGGCTTAGAATACTACTTGAACATTTGGGTCTACCTCAACACGAACCAACTCCATTGTATTGTGACAATCAAAGTGCCATTGCCTTGGCTAAAAATCCATTTTTCCATCCAAGGACAAAACACATTTCTCTCCAACACCACTTTATTAGAGAACAAATTGAAGACAAGGACGTTTCACTCCTCTATTGAAAGGGGGAAGACCAAGTTGCTGATATTTTGACCAAGCCACTTTGTAAAGAAAAGTTCCAATTTTATTGTAAAAATCTTGGATTGCAACCCATTGAAGGGTTTGATGTAAACTCCCTAAGTAAAGCTTAAGGAGGGGTGTTAGAATATTTAATCTTTACTTGGCTTAGGTTTTGTGTTTAGTTTAGGACATTCCTTTTGAATTCCTACGTGTAATTTGTCCTCTAGTACATGTGTGAGGACAAGTCATTTATTTTATTTTCCTTTATTAAGGAATATTAGATTTCCTCCATAAGAGGATGTGGACACATGGCACACACATTTTATGAATGGTCACATTCATAGATTTGGGAGTTACTTTGTTACACCTCTCCTCATCTCTATTTAAGAGATGTCTCCTCTCTCATTACTTATTAATGAAAATATTGTAAAGAGCCTCTCTCTCTCTCTCTCTCTCTCTCTCTCTCTCTCTCTCTCTCACACACACACACACAAACATTTTAGGCATTGCCTCATTCATAATATCACAAGGGGTTTTTCTTTGCTTTTCCCCTTTCAAAAGTTCTTGTGCCTCCTTCTTCACATTTGGGTGATTGCTACAAGGTTTCTGCATTTCTCTTGGTAACATTTAATTCATCAATAAAATTACTTGGATTTTGCTTTTCTTTCCTTTCTCTTGTATTTCCTTTCACCCTGTCCTAAGGGGACAGGGGGGCCACGCTCCTGTCCTACCCTATTTTTGGGCTCGGATAGGGTCACAAGGTGATGTAGGGGTCAAAACAAGAAAAGATTTGGAATGATGATGCAGAGAGGGGTCCCAGTTGAGTAGGGAGATGCAATCTCTAGGGTGAGAACCTAAAGAATAGTCAAAATTACAAGGGTTGCAATTTTATGACGCTACAGTTCTATTTATGACCCTATCTCGATGGACACAAGAATGATTATCCTAAATGAGCATTCTGTTGACTACAATGAACTAGACAACCATATTAAGAAAAAACACGAAGTGCACCCTACAAAATTATCTTATGGGGAAGGGAACATCTCTTGAATGTCATTATAAAGCCCCCAAGATGTGCAAGAAAAAATAGTTATTTTTAATGCCAATAATGGCCGACCTAAACACAATCTGACTCAAAATGATAATCATCTGAATCTTCGCAACCCTATACACTTTATTTGGAGGGCCAATGTAGATTGAAAACTTGTTCTCTCAATAAATGTAGTGTTAAAATATATCACAAAATATGCAGTAAACCTGAATAGAAGTCTGAAACATACCATGCTATGTTATCTCACATTTCAACTAGTTTTGAGTCTGCTAAGCCAACCCCAATCACCTTCTAAAATATGTTTACTAATACCCTTGCGTATTGAGATATTGGTACTCAAGAGACCTGCCACCTTCTGCCAAAATTACCACTCTCCCTATGTAGCAGGACATTTGTTTCTTTAAATATAAATAAAAAAACTCTCAATGTGTTTTAATCTCACCCACATCCACAACCATGTCCCCAAACTATATTGATGTTTATATGGCATGGTCTACACATATAAAACCAATGTTGCTTATTCAAGTGACTCAAAAGTGGACCTTCAAATCATCTCACAAGCATAATCAATGGAAAGAACAATCCATACAAGCTATTTTTGACTATCTCCGTGATTCACAAGCATCCCTACAAAAGAGAACAATTTTTTTCAAGCATTTTGTTGGAGTGAACTACTACCATACCATCTATAACACATTTTTCAAAATGGTTTTGGTAAATCAGATAATCAAGTTATAAAAAAATGAGAGAGTTTATCTTGCAACTACGTCCATCCATGGCATGTGTGACACACACCTCTTGAAGACTAGAACCAAATGAAGAAACTAACACTAGAAGTCCACCTAGGGAGGAAGATTGGAGGTAAAATGACTTACCTAGTGAATGGATTTTCTTATCAAGTCTACACCTAGTGCTCCCTTTGCACATTGATGAATTTCAAATGCTTGGTCGATGTAGCATTGACCTCAACCATGACTAGGGTGGACTGGGGAGAAGCTTACGTTAATCCACAACAAGAAATAATAGATAATACTATTATAGACTCTAATTGTGCAACATTTCAAGCTCAATATCATCTCGTGCCTATAAGAGACTACTTTGCAACCACTGCTTGAAATAATTGTTCAAGGAACTGCAGGCATCAGAAAGTCTCACTTGATTAAAAGCTTCAATTTTGTATTGATAATCTCAATACAAGTTGGCCAATCATCACTAGTACCTCTTGCACCAATGGATGTTGCAGCATTCAACATTCAAGTATTGACAATTCATTATGTCCTTAGAATGCCAATAAAAGAAATGGCTCTCTTACAAGGACAAACACTTACAACATTCCAAGAGAGCATGTACTTCATTCATTACATTCTAATAGATGAAATGAGATTCATTGGTCCAAAGCTACTACAAAGAATAGACCAAAGGTTGCATGAAACATTCCCTAGCCATAATCACATCCCATTTGGAGGATGATCAAACATGCCCTTAAGTGACCTAGTGCAGCTACTACCTGTGAAAGACATCCCTATGTATGCAACAAATTTTTATGGGGTGGGGCAATTTTACAATAATTATAAATTTGAACAAAATATTTCATCAAATTGGAGAGGACCCTACACAAATTAGTTTTTATGCACTACTATCAAATTTACAAAATGCAAAGCCTACAATGACAGATTGGTAACTTCTAATGTCATGATCAAGTTGATCACTCAACTCTAAAGAGCAATCTATTTTCTCATCCTCCATACATTTATTTTCAATAAATGTATGTTCTTTCCTTCAACAATGCCAGTTACCCTATTCAAATTAGAGAAACTTAGGGAATCAACATGCTCAAATACATTGGAAGAACAACTTGAATCTAAGATATTCTTCTATATTGGATAAGAGATTATGTTATGTTCAAATTGTGGGGTGGAAAAAGGGCTTGTGAATGATACACTTGGAAAAGTAAACCAATTGTCTGTAGGGATGGAAAAAAACCACCTCAACTACCCTTATTCATTTTTGCTTGATTTTTAAAATTACATAGAGCCAATGTGGGATCACAATGAACAAAAAAATATGTTTGTAACCCCATTGAGGCATCGTGTTCACCATAAAATACCACAGAAAATGGCATGGTATTAACAATACATAAATCACAAGGTCTTAAATAGTTCAACAAGAAACAATTGATATAATTTATTAATTTAAAAATGCTCCCGCCTGTTTCTCCCACCCACTCCCCTATAGCTGCTCTCCCCAACAACTCAAATTTGGTTGTTGTGGATGCTCGTGGTCGTGCAAGTCCTTCCTAGGTGTCGATGGCTGCAGGGGGGCCTTGCCCTAGCTCTTCTTGGGTTTTCTAGTTTTCCTCTTCAAATTTTCGTAGAGGGGAAGGAAGAGGGTTTATCCCTGTCTCCTAGGCCACCTCTGTTAATGTGAATAAGGATAGTTAAAATCAGAGTGCCAGGGTTTTTGTGTTGCTAGATTTTAGAATGCTAAGGATAAAAGGAAAATTCTACGTGAAAGCTTTTACTATGAGAAATATAATGCGCCTCTTTTGGCCAAACCCTGGCACTCTGATTTTAACCCCCTTTCTGAGAAGTTCAACAGAATTCCAGTTTGGGTTCATCTTCCTTACCTTCCTCTCCATTTGTGGGTTGATTCTCTCTGTGAGGAAATTGGTGATGCTATTGGTAATTTCATTATGGTGGATACTGAATCCTTTTAGCTTTATCATACTACTTTTTCTTGCATTTTGGTGGAGCTAGATGTAACAAAGCTACTACCATTTGAGATTGCCATTAATTCCTCCTTTGGAAGTTGGGTCAAAACTTTGGATTATGAAGGTATTCATTTCACATGTCGTAGATGCTTTAAAACCCTCCATGCGGTTGGGAATTGTGGGCTTGAGAAGAAAAATCTTGTGGCCTCATGGCAGTCGGGGGCCTCATACCAATATTACAGGGTAAAGAAATCTTTGTACTCTTCTAAAGAGTTGTTGGATGATGGGATTTCTACTATGGTTGGTTCAAATTCTTTAATGGCGAAGAAAGATTCTTTGGATTCCACAAAGGATATTTCTGTGATTAAAGATGTTGTGATATAGGAAGTTGTTGTCTCTTTTATTGAAAATGGTTTGTTGTCTCTTACCTCGTCGGCTACTTCACCATGTGTTGACACAACTATTGACCTATCTGCTGGATGTGGTCTTGTCTCCATCATGGTTGTTGCTCCCTCTACTGATACTCTTTCTTCCAATTCGAATAGATCGGTGCTAGGCTCTTTGGATTGGTTTGTTGCGATAGCTAAAGTTGAAGAAGGATGGATTACTGTAAAGGGGAAGCATTCAAAGATGTCCAAGCCTTCTTTTGATATGAATCTTCATCCCCTCAAGGCTAGTTGTAAATATTAAGGGCCCTTGTAGTTGGTTGTTTGGGCTGGTTTTTTTGGCCTTGTCTTTGGTTGGGTTGCCTGCTATCTTTTGGGGAAAACTATTTTTATGGTTGTGTATCTCTCCTCTTTGTTGAACATTCAAGTTCTATCCCTTTTTTCATTTGTAAAGGGTCTCAGGTCCCTTCAAAACCTTTTTTTTTACGTAATCAAAAACAAGAAATAATCAACATTGACAACATTGACTATCAAGGGTTAACATTAAAAGCTATTTCAAGAGCCTGTGAGATTGCAAGTCTCCACATACACCATACCTTCACATTTCAAAGATATTCACACATGAAAACCAACCCATATGTTCCTCGCTGAGAAATGAGGAGTGATTTTTGGCATTATCGAACGCAAGGTCTTCAAATAAAAGTTAAAAGAATTCTAGGTTTGTTCATTCAATTACGTATTTTAGCCAATTTTACCAAAACCAAAACCTCTGTCTATGTATCTTTATAATTTATGCATTCAATACATATTTCATTAACATATAGATCATTAAGAAACAATTTCTTTACATTTAATTTTATTACTTAATCTATAAGTTTTCAATATTCATGTTAAACACTTACACATGTAACAAAACATATTATTTTTTATATTTTGATTATATCTCTTTTTCTTTCTCTATAAGTACAAATTCTACGAAGGGATAATCACCATTGTGACCAATACTATTCTATTACTTACTCTCAATTTCATATAGTTTGCAAATCTAACTTTTGTAAAGAAATGGACATTATTGCGTTAATTGCATACATTGTTAGAGTTCCTTAAATGAATTAATCTATCAACAATATCTATAATCTATTTTCATGCTTCACTAGAATGATACAATTTCATAAAAAAATCTCTTTTGCATGCAAATATGAAGAGCCAATTCTACATTCAAGATGAGCCAGTTATAATATCATATTCACATATATGTATAAAGTACATATAAATAAGTTCTTACATATTTTTGCAATCCTCTTATAAATACTTAAAGATCTCCTCGACATACCCATTCCACACTAAGGTGCAATTGCTTGTACTATGTTTCATACCTGGACAAGTCACTTTTAATTAAATTTTATTTCGTAGATAGGCATTCCGCTCTTGGAGGCACTATGCTCCTATACAATGAGGATTGGAAATTAGGGGTTTGCATAGTGTTATGCTAGGTAGTTCTCAGCTAAAAAGATTTTTGAGATATGGGGATAATGCAATTTGATAATGTCACTTGTTTGGAAGTTCAAACACCCGCAATAGATTTTTTCCTTTGAACGAATTATTTACCTCCTCCCAAGGAAGCTATATGATTTCAACTATTTATGATGTATATTTTGTCATGTCATACATTTTGAATCAATAATTAAAACCTTTAAGACTCTATGTATCTTTATATGTTTCTACTATGACCAATAGTACTATTAGTTTGTCACTTATAGTGGCTCATATAAACATTTTTTTCACTTTTAGTTGATTGCTATCTTCTACAACATTATCCTATTTTTACATTATGTTGCATAAACTCTTGCTTTTCCACAAGTGTTCCTATGTACTTTTCATGTTTCCAATAAACACAAATATTATATGAGATTATAAGTTCTTCCAATAGGCTTGTGGTTACTATCACAATACCACCACATGTAAACAAACCATCTATGTTTGACTGTAGCTCATTAGCACAACATCATCACATATAAGTTAACATACATGTTATAACGTGATCTCTAGCTAAAATCTCACTAAAATGTTTTTTATAAACAAAATCGTCCTACAAAGACTCTGCTACATGGGGCGGGGCTGGGAGTGGGGGGTGAGGGTGTTTTAAGACAATATTTGAGCAAATTGTCTTAACTTGAGACAAAAAAAATTGTGTATTGTATTAAATATCGTCTTTAACCGAGTGTCTCAAATTATTGTCTTAAAAAATTGTCTCTAGAAAGACAATATAAAACAGAAATTTTTTTGTCTTTGTAAAGACCATTTCATATTGGTCTCTCTAGAGATAACAATTGGGATTTAAAGACATATTGTCTCTAGAGAGACAATAGTTGGGATTAAAATCATGTCTTAAGATCTCAACTATTGTCTCTCTAGAGACAATATAAAAATGTATTAAAAAAATAAACAATTTATTTTAAATATTTGTTGTGTAGTTTTCAACCAAAATGAATTAAAAAAAAATTAACAATTTAAAAAAAATATTTTTTGTGTAGTTTTCAACCAAAATGTTCCCAACTAGAAATACAATATTCAAAGTAATTATATTTAATTTCTTACAAAACACTGAACAAAATACCATAACAAACTAACTTCATTCAAGAAAACAGGCTTGCTTTCCTAACCAAAATTGATAATTATTTAAGAAACAACAAACAACTCATGTTCTTAAGGAAGATCTTGAGAGTGAATAAATTCACAAGTATTCATGCAAAAATCTTACACACAATCGAATCCAGAAACTATACTTTGTATATGATGGATTGTGGAAATCTCTTTACACTAAGTTAAATTCTACTAGCCTTTATTATTTATCATATAACTTCATAGCAATCAAGAAAACAGATTAGAAAAGATTACGAACCTGATTTGTTACATCCATCAACAATTTAATTTTTTTTCGTATACTGGCCCTAATGAGACTTATAATTTAAATTTATATGGGCTCTACTATTATACAACTTTTCAGCCTCTAGATTTTGATGGGCTCTACTATCACCCATGTATACGATATAGTTTTGTAGCTCAAGCAACACATTATATCAGCATTTCTCCACTTAATAATACCCAAATAGAAGCTGTAAGTACTGACACTATAATTATGGTTTGTCGATTTACCTTGACGTTGGTTTTTGCGCTCTCCACTTTGAAGCTGAACAAGAGTGAAGATGAGCAAACAAATAAGATCAAGGCCACCAGCTGCTGCAACATCGACATGTTTTCAAGTTTCTAAAGGATTTTCGAAACATGGCACTTACATTACTCACTGATTGCTTCTATTTGTGCACTCATACTCCAAAAAGTCAAATTTCCTACCACCATCGACGGACAGTTTCGCAGAAGATATATAGAACATATCATTTGAGAAAACTTTAGAAAAGTGATAAGAAATTAATAGATGTGGTTCTCGAGGCAGGTTCTGCGCAGACCCACAACTTGTACTTGATCAATGGAATAATTCATTCGTTTCCCACGACTAGTCACATGTATTTTCCCTGTCTTCGACATTGTTCACTTGCTTCCCGAAATAATGCAATTTGATTAATGTCTTCTTACACTGCACTTTTCCATAATTATAAAAAAACTAAGAGGATTGTTAGAGATGACAGTGGTCCACACCCTTGAGCTGAACGAATATATTGAGGTATATAAATTATTCTCAATTTGCAATGAGATGACATATTAAAACTTATCAAAATGGTCGTGGGCTTCAAGCAAAACTAAAACCATGATTATCCTAAAACTAACATTATAGAGATCAGCGACGAGTTGTATAACTGTACATGCTATTTGATGCCTCTGTATAAGTTATTCTAATAAGTTACTCTGAGTATTTTAGGTCATTAGGATTGTGTGTGAGTATATACAGAATGTAGAGAGGAAAAAGTAGCCTGGTTGATGATAAATAGAGATATGCTCTACCACTCAAATTTAATGATGCTCTATTTACATCTGAAGCTCTTTGGGAATAATTAGATTAGTTTTCATGAAATGTTCTAGGTAACACTTTTGTAAAGATAATATCTAAAGAGAAAGAATAGTCTGAAACAAAAGAGGTTAGAGAAGAGCCCTACAAGAATAGCAAAAACTCTACAAGATTCTTCATGCCAATATGAAGCATTCTCTACCATAAAGAATCAAAGCAACAGTCCAGTTATTGATGAATTTGTTCAAAAGCTTTATGTTATTACTGTCAATAAGTCATGTGATGATAAAAGAGAAAAGCATTCAAGAACAATCACTATAAAGATAACAATCACTATACAATCACTATACACTGGGCATAGAAAAATGATCAAAGACAGTGACATCTAAAGTATTGGTAGGGTATTCACAAGCATCAATGATAAGCTACAATAGTCCCATCAAAGGACAAATACACAACAAGACCATCATAATAGTCTGTGAAAGATAAGACAGTGGTCTAAGAAACGCCCAGTCAATATATAGAAGGTAGCATCTGATTTAAAAATGCCAATTAACGACAGACTCAAGCATTCAAGGATCAATACCTTAGCCATTTGACATGAGTAATAAGTTTCAAGCACCAAATTACAGTCACAAAGACAAGAATCTTTGCCATAAAGCATAACAGCAACATTCACTGTTGAAGGCACATGAAAGACAGTGTAAAGATGCACAAAATAGTGAATATGATAACATGTAAAAGACTACATGAAAGATAGAGGATCTTGGTCAATGAAGATAGAATCCTTCAAGGAGTAACATAAGCCCCTATAGCTTTACCAGAGGATAAATGCAGAGAAAGAACGATCATGTATGACTATTTTAGCAAAACAAAGGAGGTCTATTGGTATTCTGATCAATTAGTGAAAGTGTAGTCACCATTATTTGAATCAGTGAAAAAAAAATCAGACCTAAAGAGAGGCATGAGAGAGGCCTTCAAACACAATCACAGTGTATGAGGAATCAAGATAGAAAATGTGAGAGTTTGCAACCCTACACCTGAAGATAGCTAGTAGATTTGGAGTGTTAAAGTATAATGGTTAAAGATTATCAAAGAATCCATTCACAATTACAAGGCATGTCTTAGTCACCTAGAAGTACGAAGAATAAAGGAAAACACATTCACAGGATACTACCACCAAGCCTTGTAGCAGCTCCATAGGATTGTTAATGATCAAAGTCACAAATTTGTAGTATTACAAATTAACCTCTGTCTTTGACTTAAGGCCTTGGCAATGATTGGAATTCTATGGTAATGGAAGATAATTCATAAGGTAAATACTCTTCTCAAATCATAGATTGAAGGGTGTTCACGGTTCCATGACTATTAAAGGAAGGCAGAGTTAAGTCCATACAAATGGAAAGCCCTTTAAGGGTAGCAATCACAGAGGTTGATTGAAGTTTCTTCAAAATATAAAGAAAAGAGAAGCTACAATAGTTCAATAATTAAGGGGAAACACCCATAGCAAAAGGATGCATTGTTGCAGTCTATGAAAGAGATTGGTCCAAGTATAATGCAATGAAAGCATGACAGTAAGGATCTAATGGTAAATACCGTCAAAAAGTATAAGAGCACTAAAGAATTCAAAAATGACAAAGAACAGTGAAATTGCAGAGTTTTGGAATAAGGGTTATAGTCTAAAAGAAATCAGTTTACCTTGTGCAATAATAACTTAATACACCGAAGAAAATGCCTCCTACAAAGGACTGATATTTAAGAAAAATCCACACCCAGATCAAAAGGTAAAATCATATCAAATGACCGACCACACCAATTTAAGTAGAAGATCTATAATATTTCTCACAATCTTAACACCTACCACAGTTTCATACGAGAGTCTTTGCCTTCTACCATTGACAAGAACTTCTCCTTTCTGAGCACAACTCTTTGAAAGTCTCCCTGAACATTTAAAAGACCACAAAGAAGTTATTTCTTTAAAAAATTACTATAAATAAAACTATACAGTGAAATACCTATATCATTTACCTTCCAGAGTGTCAAGAAGGGCAGACTTCCCACAACCGGAGGGTCCCATGATGGCCATAATATAGTCGGGTTGCGTATAGCCCGTCAAGCCCTGCAAAACTTTCTGATGCTCCCCTTTGGCATTTGTAACAGTCACACTCAAATCCTTCCACGTAAGCCATGCAGAAAGGTCGCTAATCCGAGACGTATCAGTAGAATTCTTCCAGAGCGCGTGCACCAAAAACAGTGAGCATCCACTATCAATAGCCATCAAAAGTGGAGTAATAATCCAAGTCATGGAGATTTAAGGCAGCCCTTTGTGATAATCAAACAAATTACAATCAATTTCCATGTGGGTGTTGTATCCCCATATTGAGAAAGCTGCTCATTTTCCCTACATAGATCCAAATCATGATTTATAATTAGAATCAATATGATGGGACAACATGAAAAAGTAATAAAAATCAAACCTAAAATAGAGAACTACTTGATGTTTCCCAGAGGTATTAACTGTGTTAGTTTGGGAATAAGAAGAAAGCACTTTCAACTTCAAAAAAAAAAATGAAAAATAACACAAAGCCCAATTTTCACAAGCAAAGAAGCTTGAATTTTTCTGAGACAAAAAATTGGTTTTCCCAGAGAACATGGAATGCAACAAACAGACTTGCTTTCCTGATCAAAATTGATAATTATTTAAGAAACAACCAACAACACATGTTCTTAAAGAAGAGCTTGAGAGTGAATAAATTCACAAGTATTCATTAAACAAATATGGTGATATATAAATTAGGTTTATAATAGCAATGAAAACTAAACAATGATAGGAAGAAAATATGCCTTTTGTTCATTTATTTCTATCCATCCTCTTGCTTTGTGTCCTCTTTCTATGAGGCACTATTTTGATTGTGGGTGTGGAATGTTCATCACATTGAACACCCTCAATATTCTTGTCTTCCACTTGCTGAAATTCAAGGATGGTTTCCTATTGAGTTTCAGGAATGACAATCGAATCATTGTGTGCAACAAACAATTCATCATGATCCTCTAGCTCCTCTTCATGCTCACTACCTGATGAGTTTGGTTGTTGGGCTTCCTATACACAACACAATTTAACTTATTTAAATAACTTAATACCTCTAGTTAAATTATTGCATAAGTCATATAATATTATAAAGAACTTACCTCAGATTCATGACCACTCACTTATTTCTACCCTTGATCTAGCATATGTTGTTGTAGGCCTTGGGAATTGTATTGTCATAAAATTGCAACCTCGGAAATTTTAACCACATTCGAAGTCCTCACGTTGGCGATGACACCCCCTTTCCTGACTGAGACCCCTTTCTGCATTCTCACCCCTTGACCCTTCCTCCTTCAAGACCTATGGATACTTTAGACCCTATCCAGGCCCCAAAATTGGGCAAGATGGGGGGGTGGCGCCCTTGTCTCAACCTCTTAGGGTGGCCCTATGTTGGGTCTGCCCGATCAAGGCCTATGCACAATCTGCCTTCAGAGTTTGTAATTCCTCTTTGTGGGCCTTCGATGGTTGAAAAATAATCCTTGAGGCATGTATAAAATGAGATTCAATCCCCTCATTTAGGAACAAGAACATATGATAAGGTTGAGAGGCATAAGGATACAACACATGATTTCAAGGTCTTCATCAAGCATTCAAGCATTCAAGTCTTCTTCATTCACCCATTGGAGCAATATTACAACATTCATTTGCAAGCATGTGTGTGTTAGAGTTTTGTCATGTTACATGTCATTTCATGCAACACTTGTGATTACATTCAAGAAGAAAAGAAATCATCATCAACAAATTGCAGATCTACAAGGTATACATTTCCATTATTTATATTTCAGTATTAGCAATTACTTTCTTTCAATGTTGATTCCTCAACTGGGGTTTGACTGAGGCAAAACCCTATCCACAACCTTTCTTCCTTTCTTTTTTGTGTGTAGGTTGCAAGTGTGTAGTTTTATTTTCACATTTGGACTCCATTTACAGAGGTGAAAAAACCCTTTTCGTTCTGCAGATTTTTCGAAGGACCATGTACACTTTCGCCATGGTCCCAATGACTTTTCTCCAAATTTGTAGGACAGATCTGTACCAGTCTAATTATCTTAGATCTAAAGTTACAACGCGATCCTGAACCGATAGCTCCTTATTTCACTCATTTTCTCTCTCATTTTCTCATAGTCAACAAGTTAACTTTCCAATTTACAAAAGAGGGTAAATAACACTTCAACCCTTGCAATCCACTTGGAATTCACATCCTTGTCTCTCTTGGATTTGGATGTAGTGTCCATTCAATCCCCTCTTTTGAATGTAAAGTTCTCCCAAGTGAAAATAATCCTAGTGGTTTCCTTTCTCTCTCTTAGGTGGAGAATCACTAGGATTCAATTTTTCAATTTACATTTTGGTGAACCCGACGTCTTACACCATTAATTCTGATTTTTGTTTTTAGATCTAACTATATGTAATTTAAAATTTAAATTTTCATTTACAAGTTTGATTTTCTTGCAAATTTTAAAAACTTGGAGGTTAATTTCATTGAAACCCTAATTTTTAATTTCAAAACTGAGCTTGTCAATTGTTTAATTTGGATTAATTATTTCAGATATGAGCACTTTTTCAATTTCATAATTCAAAATTCCGTCTACAAGACAAATTTCACAATTATTTTTTAAAAATTAAGTGGTTAACTTCAAAAACCCTAATTTTAAATATTTTTAAAAATTGAACTTGTGGATTGTGTAATTTTAGAATTTTCCTCTTCAAATTTGGTTTCTAATTTCAATTCAAAATCAAAATTGCAATCTTAGATCAAATTTTAATTTCCAATTTAAATTTTAAAATTAAGTAGTTAATTAAAAAGACCCTAATTTTTTAATTAATTTTGTGCATTTCCTAACTTTTCAATTTCCAAATTTCAATCTTAGATCTATTTTCAAGTTTAAATTTTAAAATTAAGTAGTTTATTAAAAAGACCCTAATTTTAAATTTAAATTAATTTTGTGCATTTCCCAATCTTTGAATTTCCATATTCCGATCTTAGATCTATTTTCAAATTTAAATTTTAAAATTAAGTGGTTAATTATTTAAAGACCCTAATTTTTAAATTTAAATTAATCCTGAACATTCTCCAATTTTAAATTTATTATTTCAATCTTAGATTTATTTTAAATTTAATTTTAAAATTAAGAGGCCCTTTCTACAAGACCCTAATTTTAAATTTAATTTTCTTGTGTACAATTTTAATTTCCAATTTTAAAATTAAGTGGTTAATCAAGATAGCCCTAATTTTTAAATTCAAACTAATTATCAAATTTTACCATTACAATTTCCAATTTAAATTTTAAAATTAAGTGGTTAATCAAACAAACCCTAATTTTAAAAATTCAATCTCTTTTGGATAATTTTGAAATTTTAAATTAAGAGGTTATTTTTACATAATCCTAATTTCAAAATTCAATTTCCTAGGAGGTTGCATTCTTTCTCTTTATTCTTTCAATCAATTTGTTCATTTAATTGAGTAATCATTTTTCCTAGAATTTTGCATTATTCAATTATTTTGCAAGTTTCAAATTTCAAATTCAAATCTCAAAATTCAAATTCTATTTTTCTCTCTTTTATTCAATTTTGTATGCATGTATGGGATGAACATTATTATGGTTAAATGACATGAGTTTCTTGTTTGATCATAAGTGCATATGGAGTGCTTATCTTATTTTTCTAATTCAATTTCAAGTTACATTAAAGATGTACATGATGTCCCTTTTCATGCATATGATAATAATTTAGTTCTCTCTTTTATTCATAGCTATGATTTACCCTCTCCCAAAATTTATCTCATTAATGAGGACACATTGGTGCAAAAAGGGAATATGGACACTTCTTTCAAATATTTCCCTCCTAGAGATGAATCTTTGGAGAATTGTGTTCCTTCTTCTCCTAAAAAGTACCTCCCTCATAAGGATTATTTGGTGCAACAGGATGATATTATGGATACTTATCCTAGTGATACCATACCTTCTTTTCATGATATTCCTTCTAAAGATGAATCATTAAATAAATATGATATTCTTTTTCCTAATGATACCTTATAACAAGAGGATGATATTATTTCTCATCATAATGCTCTCTCTCCCAAAAATCAAGAGCCTAAAAAAAATCAAATCAATTCCATTCATGTACCTAGGAAACCAAAAATTCTTCCTGATTATTATGTTGTGCCTTACACATATACTAATGAGCTACTTGATGAAAACATAAGTAAAGAATCATATTCTTTCTTAGTTCCTATAATACTCTCTTCAATTCACTCAAATATACCATCTCCTACCAAAGAAGTTCCTATAGAAGAACTCTTAGAGGATGATTGGGGATCCTTGGATTTCACTCCTACCTTTTTTAGAAAGTCTAAGATGCCAAAATTTCATATTCCAAATTTTTCTCTTAACACAAATCTTGAAACTGATTGGGCCTCTTTAAACTTCAATCCAATTCTCCCTAATAATGAACCCTCTTTTGAACATACACATGGATGAAATGGACAAATGCTTGAACGTGAGCGAAAAAGTCACGAGATATCACACTTTTCTTTGTCCACATCTTCTTCTCCATTGTCTTGTAAATCCACACCTTCTCAATCTAATTTTGAGTTACAACAAGAAAATGTGTTGATCAATATTTTAAATTTGAAATTAATATCTCCTCTTTTCCTAAATGAAGAAGAAAACATAAACACCATTCTCAAACTTCTTCTTTTTGTAAATATCATCAAACCCATTGCCATTCTACTAGCGAGTGTCAAGCTTTGAAAACAAAAATACAACATCACATTGATTTAGGCATGTTAAAAATAACATCTTACAATGAATGAAATATTAATCATGATCATTTAAAATAACATTCAAGTTCCTATTATGTTGCTCCTCACTATGTGAAATTGTTATGCTATACATATTGGGGGCTCCTTTTCATTCATGGTGGTACAATTTCAGGTACAATCATTCTTAGTGAGCAACATAATAGTCTATTTATTATTGCCTCTATGCTTGGGGGGCAAGAATAATTCCTTTCTCTCTCTCTAAGGTTTTAGTGTTTTATTCATGGAGTACATTATTCATAAACTTGATGTCCTTTCTTGCATGGAGTTCTCCTTCATGCGAGCACATGGCTATTCCATGCTTATGATCTTTTCCTTGCTTGAAATGGTATGTCTATTATGAACAATATCTCCTTAGATAACCTTTGTGAACCTTCTTCTTCTTCTTTCTCTCTCTTTGAAAATTACCTCTTCTATTGTGTTATTCATAACTTGATGTCCTTTCTTGAATGGAGTTATCCTTCATGTGAGCACATGTTTGTTCCCTGGTTAGGATGTATTCCTTGCTTGAAATGATGTATCTTTTATGAGTAATATCTCTCTAGAAGTTGTGTAGTTCTTCTCATTGTCCTACACTTGGGGAGAAATGATCTCTCTTCCTCTCTCTTTCTCTAAGGATCCACTCTTTCCTAAGTTGTGGATGGTGTGAGTTTTATTACTTTATGTCATTTCTTATGTGGAATCGATGTTGTTCACTGAAGGGTTCTCTTTTATACAAGAGGTGTAAGTCCTTGACTACAACCTCTTCACACTTGGTAATTTACATATATGATGAATTCACCCATCCCTCTTGGGGCTAAAAGTAATTCATCCTTTATCAAGAATCCCTTTCACCTAGCGACAGGAGGAAGGATTAAATTATTGTTCTTTTCTGCGCTTCATTCTAGAAGATGTTATATCTGTCTAAGACAACTCCTCTTGGAGGAAGATGTCTTTTGAACAAAGATCTCTTCTTCTCCAAGGGCCTCCTTTACCCTTATAGTAAGATATCTCTTTTCAACTATCTTATCCTTGCCTGGAGAGTATTCCCTCTCTCGCTTGGATTTATGACATTGTTGCATAGCGGATACCTTCTTTGTGATGAAGGTAGGTATCCTTGCTATACCTTCCTTAAGATATCATCGCTTTTCTTGTATATTAGGTCATTCTCAGAACAAGAGAACACACTCTTAGAGAAAGATGACATTTCTTTCTTCTTGTGCATTGGGTCATTCTTGGAACTAGAGCACAGACTCTTAAAGCGAGATGGCATTGCTTTTCTCTCGTACAGTGGGTCATTCTTAGAACCAAGGCACGCACCCTTAGAGCGAGATGACATCACTTTTTCTCTTGTACGGGGTGATTATTCTCAGAACCAGAGCACAAACTCTTAGAGCGGGATGTCATACCTTTCTTGACACTTGTACTATACATTCAATGCAGGTTGTAGCATACTCGAGCATAGACTCCTATGAGGCGCTTCAAACCTCACTTGCACACATGAACATGAGGTTGGGTGGAACTAATGGTGTTTTCACTCTCCTCCTTTACATGGATCACCTAGATAGGATCTATGGGTGAGATTTTCCATGTCCTTCTCTCCATGGATCACCTAGTTTTCGGGGCAAGAGGTCCATGGTTTCTCTCTTCTTCACCTTTTCTTCTCATGGATCACCAAAGTGTGTATTCATTACTCTCTCTTCTTCCTCTCATGATGCCATAGCTTTACTCTTGATGGTTCATTGATGATGTCATCTTTGCACCTTTATGTGATCACTCGTGTTCATGTAGCAACATGTGTCCTTGTGTTTCAATTGGTTGTTGGGGCATTTGAGTATAGAGGTCTCTTCAACTAGTGGGTGTGTGGTCTTTTATTTTTTGTGTCATATGTCTTTTACACTTTGTTTTGTTTTGTGTACCTTGTTCTTTCTTTTTTTGTTTTGTGTGCTCTTGCATATGTGGGTGTGAGTTGAGATCCTATTTTTAAGGGATTTTTTGCTCCTCAATATTAGTGATGTCTTATACTTCTTGTGGTATTGCTCCATGTCCCTCGTATTCATCTCTCCCTTTCTTCTACTTTACTGATAGTATTGGCACAAGCCATACTCCCACAAAAGTGGGGGCTAAATGTAGTGTCATAAAATTGCAACCTCGGCAATTTTAGCCACATTCAAAGTCATCACCTTGGCGATGACACCCCCTTTCCTGACTGAGACCCCTTTCTACATTCTCACCCCTTGACCCTTCCTCCTTCAACACTTGTGGCTAATTTAGACCCTATCTAGGCCCCAAAACAAGGTAGGACAGGGGCATGGCACCCCTATCCCCACCTATTAGGGTGCCCCTATGTTGGGTTTGCCTGGTCCCCTATGCACAATCTACCTTCAAGGTTTGTAATTCCTCTTTGTCGGTATTCGGTGGTTGAAAAGTAATCCTTGAGAAATGTATAAAAGGAGATTCAACTCCCTCATTTAGGAACAAGAACAAATGATAAGGTTGAGAGGCATAAGGATACAACATGGGATTTCAAGGTCTTCATCAAGCATTCAAGCATTCAAGTCTTCTTCATTCATCCATTGGAGAAACATTACAACATTCATTTACAAGCATGTGTGTGTGTTAGAGTTTTGTCATGTTACATTACATTTCATGCAACACTTGTGATTACATTAAATAAGCAAAGCAATCATCATCAACAAATTACAGATCTACAAGGTATACGTTTCCATTATTTACATTTCAGCATTTGTAATTACTTTCTTTCAAGGTTGATTCCTCAACCGGGGTTTGACTAAGGCAAACGCCTATCTAAAACCCTTCTTCCCTTCTTTTTTGTGTGTAGGTTGTAGGTACACAACTATATTTTCAGATTTGGACTCCATTTACAGAGGCAGAAAAACCCTTTTCATTTCGCATATTTTTCGGAGGATCATGTACACTTTCGCCACGGTCTTGATGACTTTTCTCCAAATTTGTAGGATAGATCCATACCAGTATAATTATCTTAGATCTAAAGTTACAATGGGATCCCAAACCGGTAGCTCCTTGTTTCACTCATTTTTTCTCTCATTTCCTCATATTCAACAAGTCAACTTTCTAATTTACAAAAGAGGGTAAATCACACTTCAACCCTTGCAATCCACTTAGAATTCACATCCTTGTCTCTCTTGGATTTGGATCTAGTGGATTCAAGCCCCTATTTTGAATGTAAAGTTCTCCCAATTGAAAATCATCCTAGTGATTTCCTTTCTCTCTCCTAGGTGGGGAATCACTAGCGTTCAATTTTCCACTTACACGAACCATGTAATAAAGCATAGTTTAGGTCCTCCTCTGAAGCTTCGTTTTCAAATTTGTGAACCTACATAAACAAAAAACCAAATTTATAAGGTATAATAAATCATAAGATACAATTAACTCGCAAGTTTTTCATGACTTTTCTAATGAAATGGAAAATATAGTAGATGAAAATATTCACTCACCAAACCACCATGAATGCTATTGTATGCACCAGATCCTAATTTATGGAATCCAATACTTGACACCCTAGCTTGGGTTGCTTTTGTTGTATCTCGATGGCATCTTTTAGATCCTCCTCGTGCAGATGGCCTATAGTTTGGATTATTGTGGGCCTTCCTCTTAAATTTGGCATCTTTCATAAGTTCATCCCATGTCACTTGATTTGTGATCCAAGCTAGATGTGGATATCGCAAGTCTTTTATCAGCTTCGACCTTAAATTGTCTCATTTGGAGTGCATGTGTTTCCATGAAATATCAAGAATAATTTCCTTATTAAAACCATGATTTCCAAATGTTGTTATGACATCTTTAAAGAGTTCCTCTTTCTTAGCATTGGATTGCTTCCTCCAATCCATTTGAATGGTATTGCCAAATAATTGTTCTACATGATGAAAAAATAAAGTGAAAGAATTTTAACCCCACTTCATCCTTCAAGACATTTACTTCTGAGGTGAGCAAGATTGTAACTTCTTACTTTCCTTTTGTAGTCACTGAGGATATTGTTGTAGTCTTAGGGATTGAGGTAGATGCTCCTATAGGTGCATCAACCACTTTGTCATTTATTTTCGGTATTTACAGTGAGATTGTGAAATTGTCAAAAACCCAACCAAAATATGAAACTATTTCTAAGCAACTAGTAGTATGAAGATGATCCAAGACAGCCTTGGAGACATCACTGTTCACGTTGCAACAATCAATAAGAATGAAGGTAAGACAGTAAAGTGAAAGACTGTTTGAGAGTATCCAAAGTTCTGATTGTGTTTGTTCCATCTTTGTGATTTATACCTAGAAGAAGTATCTAGAGGATGTTAATGCACATGTAATAGCGATAGTCCATGTTAAGTTGTAGTGACCAAAGTATCTACAATGCTACAAATGAAGAGGACAACCATTGAGTAAAGGTTAACAAACAATCCTAATAAATATCTAGTCATAGTGTTTAAAGAAAATAAAACACAATAAAAAATTATTAATTGTAAAATTATGAAAATAAAAATTAATAATTAATTTTACCTATTCATCTATCCAACAATGCCCTTTCCCATAACTGAATTTGTTCAATTATTTCTTGTCTGCTTGGAAAATTTTCAAGAGTATCTGGTAGGATCCCTAGTATTATTGATTGTGAATATATGAGACTCCTCAAGGAAACTTCTTCAAATGCTAGTGGGAGAATTCTGACTGAACCCACATCAGGAACACCAGTGTTTGACGTTGGAGTAATCCTTGAAATATCCTATAAGGCACAAATATAAATATTAGGATGGCATAATAGGTGACAATAACATAATAAAACACACACAAACATATGATTGAATCTTACCTTTGGCATAACAGTAGATGTATTGGAGGGCACAGCTGGATCCTTCATGCCAACAAGATTCATGCTCAATGGAGTTACTTTCGAGATGGCCTGCATTCGACAAATACAAATTAACATAATATATGAGGAACATAAGATAACTTAACATATAAAAGAAAAATTTCAAGCTTACCTCATGCACCATCATAGTAATTTGTTGCCCTTGTCCACTTTTTAACATATCAATCAAAGCATACTCTAAAAAAATTGAAAATATAGAAACAGTCATAATCACAGTCCTATAGAAACCCTATCTTGTAAGAGTTTTCCTTGCTCTTATATTGATGCATGGCTTTCAAGAGGTTTCTCAGGTCTTGAGAAGTAGTAGAAAATTAAATAGCTGACTTATGCATGGATTTGGTCTACATCTTTAGTTATGAAAAAGAAGAGAATCTAAAGTATAGCAGCATAACAGTAAGAGCAACCCAGATTTAGAGTGTAAAGGATCAAATTCCTTGCTATTATAGATAGTCCATAGCCTGAATGCGGTCCAAAATCAGAGATAGCGTGTTCAAGGAAAATTATAGGTCAATAATAATAACAACACATGGAAACAATCCAAATAATGTGATCTTGTGAAGAAGATTTCCATCATCATCCAAAGATAATTTCTATGGTGGCAATAAAAAACAGTAAAAGAACAAAGGAAGCAAATGAAACCAATCAAAAGCTTGTCCCGGGCCCGAGAATTCAATACCTAAAGAGATCCTAAAGAAGGATTTAAAGATAGACTGTCATAGAAGGAAAACCCATGTGATGCATAGCACACTGGAAATGAGAAGAAATACAGTCTAGAAAAAATAGATTTTGAATCTATTCTCAGTGAAGACTACAAAGACAGTAATAGGGTCAATGTTTAGACACCATTGTTAGAGGATACCCAAGGATGGAATAGAGTCACAGGGGCATACCAAGTGAAGACAACACAGTGGGAGCAAAGCACAAAGATTTGTTTCATATTTTGATAATGATTTTGAAAAGAACAGGTACAAAATCAGACCAAATTTAGTCCAAATGCCAATATATATGTTGCTCATGCATGAAGTCATCACATAGTCTTAAAGCAATCAAAATAACTATTCTAAAAGAAAAATCAGAGGTGTTGCAAACCTAATGACACAATGAAAGTCACAGGTGGTGAATATCCTCTGTTATTTAGGCATAATAAGAACACAGTGAGTTGTCCAAGGTTCAAACACAACGATAATAACAAAAGTCACAAATTTAGGGATCAAAAGGACCAAGAAAGCAATTTTAAGGTTTGTAGCAGTGGCTAACATCTATGAGCAGCCTTGAATCTCAGAGCAGTCCTTGGCAATCAATGAGTTTGGTACAAATTATAGTCATTATGCTAAAGACAGAGCAGATAAAGGTTGACAATAGAAGATTTCAAAGAACACACCATCAAACAATCATTGTAGCAGTCAAAAGCTCTAGGAATGTCATGAGCCTAAGGGATAAACAAAGATGTTTGCAACACTATATATAGAAATCTGTATACTCAGATCAAAGGACAATGATATAGAAGTTAAAGAATGATGGAGAGCACCAAAAGACAGTCTTATCAACATATATGATGCAGAGGTACAAAGCAATAGCAGGTCTAACCAGCAATAAAGATTCAAAAGAACATATTTCCTTGATCCCAAGGTCTATAAAAACAATATCAAGATGCAAATGAAGCGCAGTTCTAGAGTTCCAAAAGGAAAACTTAATGAAGACAATTCTATTGATCCAAGAAGAGAAGACTGTCATCAGGAATTATTGTAGCGTTTTTTACAGTTGTGTGTAGAGCAGGCTTCAATAGAACTCAAGGAATACACAGTAGCTGCCAATAAAAGCTCACAGTCATCATAGTTAAAAAATATGCTTTTTAGCAGCACATTGATATTAGATCAATCTTCCAAACACAAAGATATCCCAGGTACAAAGCAGTATATAGAGAGGCCATGAATGTTTGACAAAGATTTTTAAAAAGACCATGATGATTCATAGATAAGTCTTTGAACAAAAATAGTGGTATTCATAAATACACTGACTTAAAAGATAGGAAGGCTTAATATAATATCAATTAAAATCTTTTGAACTTGTGATATTATATATCCTATGCATGATGAAAGAAGTCTTGGTCAAACTCAATGGTTTGATCATAGGCGGTTATTATTGCATTCACCTTTAAAGTTATCAAATCCGTTGATATAAAGTTATCAATTAGTTGCACAGTCAATTAGCAGGGAAAGAAGGTGGAGTTTTTAAAAGCACTTTTCAGTTTGAAACCTTAAATAGAGTAGTCTGGGAGCAAAAGAGACAGTCTTACATCAGTTAGAGCTTTCACATGGGTGTCACATCAGTAAAGGCTAGTTTTGGAGATATTTTCTTTTAGTTATCAACAGTTTGAAGCACCTTTTTGCATTGTTTTATCTCAGATTCGACCCCAAGGCCATATCATGCAAGATTGGAGATATTTCTAAGGTGGAAGCAGTCAGTTCAACCTGACTTAAAGATAAAGAGGTGGAGGTTATCTCAAGCCTACCTATAAGTTACTGTGTGATCCCTCATCAATGAAGAATAATATGTTAAACCAATAGATACATTCACTGTTAAAGATAACAACATCCTCATAAGTCACAGAGTGTAGCATACACAGAGGTGAGAGATAATTACCACATCATTCAAAAATTGCAGTCATAAGAACCAGTCACTTCCATGGAAGCCATTACAAGGAAGGTTTCAACAAAATATAGGTGAGCAAGATTGCAACTTTTATGAGAGACTTCATACCAACAAATAGTGATTCCAATAAGTATTCACAATGACAAAAATAGTGCACTTGTGGTCTAACTGACTGTTGACGTGTATTTTGTACACAATCATACACAGAATAAAATACCCAAAGGCATCTTATCCTCTCTTGAATAAAGTCTCTAACTGCTGAAGATATCGCAAGAAGGATCAGTTAGGGTGACTCCAATGTTCTTTAAAGTAGGGTCTCTACGTGTGGATAAGCACCAGTGGTCGTTGTGATTGCTGTGTCATCAAGGGGCCTTACGTTTCCGAAGTAAAATTTCCTATACTAACAAGTTCTCAAAAAAGATCAAAAGAGTAGGGCTTGCAAGAGATCTAGTCTAATCTAACCCTAAGAATGACTCAATGTGGACGAGACTTGGCAAGATTCTACCAACTTCAATATTGCCATAAAATAACAACTCAATTGAAATTGATGCGATCTTCTAAGGTAACAAATGATTTTTCAATTCATCAAGGATCAAGGACACTACCACGAAGGCACATATCCAAGATACAACAACGATTGAAGGTTTAAGCGATTCAATTTTCTCCAGTTGACCAAGCAAGGGGTTCCTACAATCAGCAAGAAGCTAGTGGTTTGGAAAGTGAATCTAACCGACGATCAAGTCCAACACTTTGTCCTTCAAACTAAACACTACTTTGATTGAGAATGATTCAAGAAAGTGAACAACCATGAAGATAACCATAAGAATTGCAATAAAACACCATAACTTCAATATTTTATTGATCTCAAAGCCATCATGAACAACAATTGTTTGAAATTCCTTCTTCAAAGCTCAATCTTGCTACAAAATAACTTACTTCTAATCTCTAATCTCTCTCTAATTCTCTAATACATAATTCTCTAATGACAAAATGAAAAGAAATGAGGGTATAAATAGCATCCTCAATTACAATGAACGGTCCAGATCAAAAAGATGATCAATGGCCAAGATTATGACACCTAAACCCTAATTAGGGTTTATTACAAATAGCCCCCTTTTTACTGAACAATATTAAATGCATAGCCAAATATTAAATTCGGCACAAAAATCTAGGAGACATAGACAAATGACAATTAAGGTGCCATGTCATCTATAACAACCTTTCTTCTAGAATCTTATTCCCTTTCCAATGCTCCTTTTTAGCATATGCAATGAATCTTGATACGATTCCTTCGATCTCAGCAATTGGAATCTCGAGAAGATTCCTCATTCTTTCTTCTAAGTGGATGACCTGATCAACTGCCTTGAGAAGAGTAGCGTCCCATTCAGGTTCAAGTTCTTTGGTCTTCTCAATCAGGAGCATGGTAGCAAACATCTGATCCCATTGCTCATCTGTGATAATATTTGCATCTTTGCAAAATATGACCTTGACCCTTTCTTCCAATTCCTGCAAATCCACATCTGTTTCAACTTCGATCCTCCTGCCAAGAATAGTACATAACACCCCAAACACTCTGTCCTGGATCGGGTGGATCACCTCCTCAACATGGTTGCATTTGGTACTGATGTCCTCGAAGAGAACTTCCTTCATCTGGAGTAAAGTTGACCACTGAAGTAAACTATGAGGTCCTCCATCCATTATCTTTTCTTGTGCTAGGACCTTTCTTGATGTTTGTCTAATTACTTGTAGGACAGGAATGATAACATCCTTAGTATGAGTAAAGGCAGCTACTGTTATCATCAAATTGTGGATGATCTCAAGAACTTGGATAGCTCGGTGAATAGTCTGCATCATCCTTGTTGCAAATTCCATGGTAACTGTATGAGATTTGTCAATCCAAGAGCTCATAAGCTGGACCAAACTCCTAAATCTCTCTGCCTCACCAATTGATTGAAGGGGAAGTGCCTGCATAGGACATCTTGCTGGATCCTGACGTCCTAAAGGCTGATTGAGATGGCTGAAGTAGCTTCTCCATGCACCGACTTCTCTCTCAAGCTTTCTATTTTTCTCCATTTCTTCCCTAAGCTTGTCTTTCAATGCTTCAAATGAATCGGTGGCCTCATCTAGTGTCTGCTCGGCTGTGAGTGGACCAAGCTCAAATGTCTCTACATCATATTCTTCTGCGAGGATCTCGCCTTCATATTTGTCCACTGCCGGTGTAGCTATCTGCAATTTTCTGGATCCTGTCTCATCTCTGATCATCTTGGACATCTTAGTAGCCTTCCTCTTCTCTGTCACTTCCTAAGAATTTCCAACAAGGCTCTCTAAATCAATCACATTGTCTTCGTCCTTGATCACAATCACCCTTGTCAGTCTCTCCTTCAACCAATCTGGGATGGCAGATCTTGTTTCTCTAACCTGTATCTCCTTATGCAATGTTTCTTCTTCTCTGAGAGGAGATGTTACCTCGTCATTGTTCTTGTCTTCATGTAGCTCATTATCTTGGAGAGATCCACTTGGTGACCTTCGAGGTGCCTATCCTTCTTCCTGTTTATCATTCTGTACCATCGACTCCATAGACTCCTCTACTCCAAGTGTCCTCTTCTCTTGTCGAGAAGATGTGCCGGATGAACGATCTCGGTTGGCCTCTGGCTTCTTCTTGGAGGATTCTCTCTTCTTAGGTCTCTCTTTCCTCTTCGAACCTCTAGGATGGGGATTGCCTTCACTTACGCTTCTGAGGTTGCCTTCGCTTACACTTCTGAGATTAGGATTACCTTCACTTACACTTGCTCCTCCTTCAGCTGGTCTTTCCTTAAAAGTGAAATTCATAGCTATGCCTTGCTCTCTCAACTTCTGATGTTGTACATCAACCCATCTGCGAGTACAAGACAAGACTGGAGCCATCAAAGCATCTAGATCCACAACCTCGGGTTCATTCCAATCTAGCCTCATTGATTTGCTTTCTCGGTCATAAGATGATTGGAGATGTCTACCACTATCCTGAGCTTGGTTGGCTACTCTGTAAATCTTGCATTTCCTGATGAAGTCTAAAGGCAATCTAGAATGCATCTTTCTCTTTACTTCAAGATCATCTGAGAGATTCATCATAAAGTCCTCTATCTGAAACTCATGCTTATATTTTCTACCGACTGTCTCCTCTATATACCCATAAGGATCAAAGCTCTCTCTCAAGGCAAAGAATGAAAATGAATATAAAGCTAACTCCTTCTCTGCATCATCCATGGCTAGAGCATTAGGACATACCTCAACTGAATTCCCCAATATGATAGGCACAGGAACTCCATTTCCATGTCTGTGTCTGAATGCCTTCGCATAAGCTGCCAACTGTCTAGTTACCTCAAGTAACACTATTCTGTCTATCGGATATCTTGGCAACATGTATGGAGGTGAAGGACATCCATGCACTCTAATATATGTAAATTTTGGAAATTGGATAAACCAAGCACCGTACCTCTTTACTAGCTCTTGTGCATCCTGAGATAGCCGATTGTGAATCCCACCTTGCAACGTCTTGGTGATGTTCATCGTGAAGGTATCATTGACTAACTTGTAGTTACTCCCTGGCGGATGATGCAAGTGAAAATAGGAATCACAAACTCTGACCTCGTTGGGTCCTCTTCCAATCACTCCTCTATGAGGTAGTCCTACATACTCAAAGCTCCTGATCAAGGCATTTATGATGTATGAACTCATGTGGAAGGACTTGGTAGCCTTCAGTCTCCTTAACTTTACGTCCAAGCAATGGCTAATCATTCTAGCCCAATGAATTGTTCCTTTTCCCTGAACTATCACTTGGATGAAGTAGAACATCCACTTCTCGAAATAGAATGCTTGAGGAGCTCCTGTAACTCAGTTGAGTAGTGTTATCAAATCTCTGTATTCCTCCTAGAAGTCGATCCTATGCGGTGTGTTCGGGATCTTGCTCAGGCGAGGACGACTCTTGAGTAACCAATTCTTGTTGATGATGCTTAGGCAAGTGTCTGGATCATCTTCGTACATGGACCTGGCTCCTTCTATGCTTTTGTATATCATATCTCTGTGCTCTGGAAGATGGAAAGCCTCACTTATAGCCTCCTCTGAAAGGTAAGCTAAAGTGTTTCCCTCCTTGGACATGATCGATCTTGACTGTGGATCATAATGGCGAGCACACTCGATCATCAACTCATGGCACTGCATTGTTGGAGGGAAGCCGACCGCCTTAATGATGCCACTTTCAATTATCCTTCTGGCGACAGGTGATGGCTTGCCAATGTAAGGGACCTCTCGAAACTTCTTCGTACTGAAGTTTCCCAAGTTGGTATCTCCAATGTTGCTCCACTTAGACATGATCTTGGTCTCCAATTCTTCGTTCTTTTGATCTTCCTTCATGAGAGCTAGATGACTGGTGGATGCTCCCACCTTCAGGGTCGCCATTGTAACACCTACACAACATTTCATAATAAGAAATAGATTTTGCAATGTATAAACATAGATTAGATTAAAGATTAATTTTAGGAAACTTCATGATAAGTCTTTGAGTTATCATTTCCTAAATACGATTGAGCTATAGGAAATCCAAAATTTCAAAGTTCAAAATTGAGACTATGACGACTAAAATTCAAAATTAGACAAAAGAAGACTTCGCCATACCTCACTTGAGAGCTAACTTAACAAAAGATGCAAAATATGGAAATTCGCCTAGGCAAAATCAAAGTTTGTAGCCTTCAATCGTGATCCTCCTCTAGCAAAATGCTTTCTTTGTCAACTCCACCACCTTTGGGGGTCTCTAGCGCCTTGGTAAAGAATTCGCTCCACCTCTAACCAAATTCGCACTCTTCCTAGATGAGATTTCGCACTTTCTCCTTGTCTTCTATAAATTGCATGCGAAAGGATGATAAAATGATGTTTTGAAAAGTAATATCACACCCCCCTTATATAAGCGCTTACCTCCTTAACTACCTCTAGGCCGACTTTTGAAAATAGCCAAATAAAAACAAATTTTAAATTAAAAAAGGAGGCCGACTTTGTAAAAATATGAAAATATAACCCAAGCGCTCTTCCTTTTTTATTTAAATTAATAATTAATTAATTTGATGCCTTCGTCTTTAATAGTTTCAATTTTTTAAAGGCAAAATTAATTATTAAATGCCTTGTGCGCACCCATTAAATGCCAATTTTAATTAAAAAATTTCAAGGTTTATCGAATTTTAGCATTTAATATAATTTGAAATTTTAATTGGCGCCAAAACATGGGAGGCATAAGGGGTACAAACCACATCGCTCTGGTCCCTGGGAGAGGGACAAGAGCGATTTAGCATTTTGCTCTTGAATTTCTCGCCTTTTACGTTCAAAACCACTTCCTCTACGTTGAAACTGGCATCTTCATTGGGAATCTTGAGCTTGATCTATTCAATTTTGTAGATGAATGCCTCTTAAGATCATTATCGTCCTGGTCCCTTGGTGAGGGATAGGAGTGAACTTTACATTTCTTCCTTGGTCTTCGGCTCTTTAAGTTGCCAAATCGATTCGTGAGGTAGGCAATGATCCCCTTGTTTGTTTCACACATGCCAAACTCCTTCTTAGCAAAGCAAACTTGTCATTCAAGTGAATATCGCCCTAGTCCTTGACTGAAGGACAGGAGCGAACTTTGAATTCTAGCTCAAATTTGTCATCTTTTAACCTTAACTCCTTGTTCGTTACCTTTCAAATGACGTTTCGGATCTTGTGTACCCATGGTTTGACGTGGTTTTTGGAAGAAATGATAGATTTTATGAATATCGCCCTGGTCCTTGATTGAAGGACAGGAGCGAATTTTTGCTCATTGGGCTAATCCTTGCTTATATCGACTTCCAATTGTCTTCACAGTGTAAAATAGTGCCCTTTATTCCTGCGTGAACGTTTGAAATGGGAGTGGCAAGTCAAAATTGTACACTCTTGGACATTTCGCTCTGGTCCCTAGGAGAGGGACAGGAGCGAACTTGGGTAATTTCATCATTTTTCGTGGTCCTTGCAACTTTGTTCTTCTTTGAAGCGTTCCAAACATCATTGCCCCCTTGTACCTTGGCCTGGAGTGGTTTAAACTTGGAGGGGAATATTAGATAGCCTTGATTTCGCCCTGGTCCCTGGCTGAGGGACAGGAGCAAACTTTCACTTATAAGTTCATTCATGCTTTTCCAACCTTTAAATTTGTCTTCAATGGATCCGCTATATTCCCCTTCACTCCACTTTAACCTTGCGAAAAAATTCACCTTAGGAGGAAATCGCTCTGGTCCCTAGGAGAGGGACAAGAGCGCCTAGGCAAATATGGGCTTCATTTGGCGTCTTGTAATCTTCAAAATTGTCTTCAATAGATTCGTTATGCCCCTTTTTACTTGCCTCAAACTTAAAACTTCATTTCACTTCGCCAAAAACTTGTCTTATAAGGAAATCGCTCTAGTCCCTTGGAGAGGGACGAGAGCTATCATTGAAATTCGCCCTAGTCCCTGGCAGAGGGACAGGAGCGATTTTGCTTCTAGGGCCAATTTTCTCCTTTGAGGCGCAATCAAATTATATTCAATGAGTAAAATGTACCTCCCTTGTTCTTCTTAAATCATGAAATCGTCCAAATCTTTCAAGGACAAGGCAATTTTGGATTTCAAGCTCTGGTCCTTCAGTGAGGGATAGGAGCGATTTTGTCCTTGAGGGCAAATGTTCAACTTTTTATTGCAAACGACTAAATCCTGGCATTCCATCATGTTGATTTCACCTTCCATCACATCCTTGATGCTTTAACTTGATCAAAATGAGGTCAAAATGGTCTAGGCAAGTCATTTCGCCCTGGTCCCTGGCTGAGGGACAGGTGCGATTTTACCTCAAACCTCAAAAATTTGCCATTTTGAGTCTCAAAAATCTTCTAAACCTTCAATTCATGTTCATCTGCATCTCCTGGTGACCCTGCACAAGACAAATGAAACAAATTAATAACCAAGATGCATAAAAATATCATTTTCGCCCTGGTCCCTGACTGAGGGACAGGAGCGATTTTCCTTCCATAGGCCAAAATATCAAGACTTTAGGACCTCAGTCACTTCACAAGGCAAAAATAAGCTATTTCCAAGGCCTAGGATCAATTATCAAAAATTCCAAAATTTGGTCAAAATCAATCGAACAAAATTCCAAAATTCCATCATCAACACTTACGCAAAATTTGGACTAGCATTCAAAATTCCGACCCTGAAAGATTCACCTTATTTCAAAATTGCATCCTATGGGAGGAGGCTCAAAATTCTTTAAAATTGGACTGGACACTGGCTTGAAAACATTATAATGGAAACCCTAAGGCTTAACCCTAGTCTAGACGACTGACTCACTAACCCAAAACCCCTGAAAAGGCAGAGAGGAGAACAGGCAAAACGAGCAAAAAGAGGGGGTCCCCATTTTAATGGGGCGATGTGTGAAATGGTCACAACATCTGGCGACACCACTGAGAAATGTTGGAAAACATTTGGGAATCAATCTTTCTAGAAGAAAACTCAGGAAACCTCCCTCAACAAAACCAGGAGTTAAGAAACACTTACAAGAAGAGACCATCATATTGAGACAAAGTATCAAGTCCACAGTTACCCATGTGTGTGCAAATGCGTTAATTCCCCTCAACAAGACAATCATGATCTTCAGGTTCCCCTGTGATAAGCTACGTAGTTTATTTGGACTCCAAAAGCATCTTGGATAGAGCCTCGCTGCCAGTCAGACATCCATAGTCCCGACGAGGTTATCGCCGCAAGCTCACGAACATTGCTCCATTGCCAGCCAGGCATCTATAGCCCCGATGGAGTTACTCGTATATTCCCTTTAGCCAATTTGATATTTCTTTGTCAGCTCATTTTCTTTCTTTTGATCTTTTCTTTTCATTTTCTCACCTTTTCTTTTGATACTGCTTTTTAGTTCCGTCAATTCTTTTGGCTCGTGAGCAGTGAAGCTCACTAGGGTTTGAGGATTGCGGTGGCACTGAAGTCAGACTTTGGATTTTTCACTAATCACAGCTTCGCCTGGAAACCATAACGACTCGGAGATTATAAGTGTGAAAAGATATAATAACTGGAGGACAAAAATACATGAGTTCAATAAGCTAATCTTGCTTCATTGCAAATACGTCCTGAATTAAAGCTTTATTAAAAGAAACTCCCTTTGTAATTCCAAAAGACCTCATGATTGTCCAAATGCAACCAACAACCTAGCGGGAAGCCAGAGCGTTACATAACAAAATCACCCAATTTCAAATGGATACCCCTCAGGACAAAACAACTAACCTAAGACAAAACACCTAAACTAAGAACGAAAACAAAGCAAAAGGCAAACCAAAATGAAAAAGAAAAGCAAACAACAAACAACGAAAGCAAACTAAACTAACTATGTACAAGGGAAGGCCTTAGGCTTCTTAGGACTGGAAATAATGTTTGAGATATCTCCCATTGACAAGCAATGGGATGTCCTCTCCAGTTAAAGTCTTCAACCTAAATGCATTTTCTCCCAAAATCTCTGAAATTTGATAAGGGCCTTTCCAAAGCTTATCAAACTTGTCATGTTCTCCCCTTTTCTCATGGGCTTTGTCCCAGTATAAGACAAGATCTGAAATCCAGAATGCTTTGCCTCTAGCTTGCCGATCGAACCATCTTTTTACGACTCCTTGGTGTTTTGCAAAGTTTTCCAATGCTTGATCTCTCTTTTCTTCCAGATTCATTAACTGTGTTAATCGGGCTTGAACAGCATCAGTGTCTTCCATGTACTCCTGAATAAATCTCAAAGTTGGGATCCTGAGTTGCATGGGGAAAACTGGATCTTGACCATAAACCAGAAAATAAGGCAAAATTCCTAATGCGTTCTTGGTCCTGATTCGGTCTGCCCATAAAGCGAATCTCAATTGGGTATGCCATTCTCTCGGACTTCTTTCTAGCAACTTCTTGATAACACTGAGTAAATTCTTGTTGGTTGACTCAGCTAACCCATTACCCTGAGGATAATAATTTGATGAAAACTTAAGGGTTATTCCATATTCAAAAGCCCAATTCGAGAATTTCAATGATGTGAATGCTGAGCCATTGTCGCAAACCAATGCATAAGGACATCCAAATCTTGTGATAGTATTTTCCTCCAGGAATTTGATTACAACTTCAGTGGTGCAAACTTTGAGTGCCTGTGCCTCTGACCATTTGGTACAATAATCAGTTGCTGTGATGATATACTTGTGTTGTGCCGAGGATGTGGGGTTGATGACACCAATAAAATCCATTCCCCATTTGGCAAATGGTCTTGCTTCAATCACTGGATTCAGTGGCATAGCAGGATTTCTTTCTCTAAAGGCTACGACTTGGCATGTGTGGCAAGTCCTGATATGATTAAATGTATCTTTGAAAAGTGTAGGTCAGTAGTACCCTGCCCTTAGGATCTGGTGAGCTGTAGCAAGGTTGGCTCCATGTCCGGTCCCAAACTTGGAATGGAAATGTTCAATTATCTGTTTGGCCTCATCTTTGCCAACACATCTCAGATATATTCCTCCATGATTTCTGCGATATAGAACAGATCCTTGAAGCATGTAATGTTGACACTTTATTCTTAGTGCTCTTTTCTGTGTGGGTGTCATGCAAGCAGGACATCTGTGATTAAGCAGGTATGTCACAATATCTTTGTACCATTCATCAGGGGTGACATTTTCTAATTCATAAATTTGTTGGACTAATCCTGGTCCATCAATCGCCAATGTTTGTGCCAAAGCTTGTCCTCGAACAAGTTTCATGGGCTGGATTTCAATATCAAATTCTTGGATAATGGCGACCCACTTGCCTCTTCTTTCTCCTAGTTCATTTTGCATAAGGAGGGTCTTGACTGCTGCATCTAGTACTATTGCATAAATTTTGGCTCTTAGGAGGTAATGTCTGAATTTCTTAACAACCTTTACCAGTGCGTATGCTTGTTTCTCAATGTTGGGATATCTGAGTTCTGCATCTTTCAGCGGGGTGCTCATGAATGCAATCTGATTTTCATCTCTTTCTTCACTTCTCTAGGTGAGAATAGCGGCACAAGTGTAGTCAGAAGCGAAGGAATATAGGTAGAAAGGCTTGAGGTAATCAGGACTGATTAGTACTGGCGCTTCTGCGATTGCCATCTTTATCTCCTCGAATGCCCTTTTGGCTTGTGGTGACCATTCAATCTTTGCGTCCTTCTTCAACATCTCATTCAAAGGTCTGACTATCTCAGCAAATCCGGTAATGAATTTTCTGACAAAATTGATCTTGCCGAAAAATGATTTGAGTTCCTTCTTACTACCTAGCAAATTGATAGTGGATATAGCTTTTACTCTTTCAGGATCGATGGAGATTCCTCTTTCTGAAATGACATGTCCTAAAAGTTTTCCTTTTGTTACCCCAAATATACATTTCTTCGGATTGAGAGAGACACCGTATCTTCTGCATCTCTGGAAGACTCTTCTTAAGTCATCCACATGATCTTCTCTTTGCCTGGAGAAAACTGTGATGTCATCCATATATATAACAATACATTTCCCAATTAAGTCCCTGAAAGTGATATCCATGGCTCTCTGGAATGTGGCCCCAGCATTGATAAGTCCGAAAGGCATTCTCTTATATGCAAATGTTCCCCACTTGGTGGTAAATGCAGTCTTTAGTCGATCTTCAGGCTCGACCAAAACTTGGTTATATCCTGAATATCCATCTAGAAAAGACATCATCTGAGACCCGTTGACAATCTGCAACACTTCATCTAGTGATGGTAGTGGATAATTGTCCTTTTCTGAAGCTCGGTTGAGATTTCTGAAATCAACACACAATCTAATCTCTCCATTTTTCTTTCTGACAGGTACCAGGTTGGCAACCCACGTTGAATGTCTTACTGGGAAGATGACCTTGGTTGAGAGCAACTTCTTAACTTCTTGGTATATCAAGGGTTCCAATAAAGGATTAACCGGTCTTTGTCTCTGCCTAAATGGCTTGCTTCCTGGCTTCAAAGGGATTGTATGAGTAATAATTGCAGTGTCATAAGTCTTGAGATCTTCATAACTCCATGCAATGACATCTAGGAAATCTTTCATGTTTTTCAGGATCCCATTTCTTTCGGTTGCTGTGTAGGACTTTCCAATGAACACATTTTTAGCTTTTATATCATCACCTAAATTGATTGTGTCACACATGTTTCCTTCCATGCTGTGGTTCTTCTTTTCTTTCAGTTTGTCAGGATCAAAAATTCTCTCTAATTCTACCATTCCCTTTGGAATAGTGTTTGTCTTTAAATTCAAAATTCCTTCGGCATCAAATTCTGCTTCTCCCACTTCTTCCTCATCAATGATCTGGGCTAAGAAGACGTCCGTGTTGGTTAAGAAATCTAGGATGTGTTTGTCATCTTTGAAAACTTGAAAATTGGTGATGTTATCTGGGACTGAAGGGACTGATATTAACTCAACTGTGAACTTCTTCAATCCTTCCATTGCTAATGGTATCAAAGAACTGGCGGCTTGCGCAAGGGAATTGGCCACTTGATTTTGGTGTCTATATATAGAATTGATGTTGAAAGCTTCAAAACTCTCAATGAGATCCCAGACTCGATTTCTGTATCTAGTCAATCTTTTGTCATGGCAAACATATTGTTTCCTGATTTGCCTTATAGCTATTTCTGAGTCTCCGTATACTTGCAGTATTTTCGCCTTCTTTTTGATGGCTAACAATAACCCATGAATCAAGGATTCATATTCAACTACATTGTTGGTGCAAGGAAATTGTAATCTGTGAGCGGCAAGGTAGGTTTCTCCTGTTGGGCTAATCAATTCGTAGCCTGCTCCAGATCCTTGTTTAGACTTGGATCCATCGAACCTTAATGTCCATATTGCATTTCCTTGATCTTCCGTCTCTCGGTCTTCCTGACTTTCGGTTGATGTGTCAGATAGAGTTTCATCTTCCGCAGAACTTTCATCTTCTGAATCTTGAATTTCTTCTATGGTCAATGCCTGCGGGGCTCTTTTGTATATTTGTTCTAATGCAGTCTGACATAAAGCACAAGATAGTTCTGAATGGATGGCATAGTGAATCCTACACCAATTTGGAAGAAGCAAATCTCAAACGGATGCTGAGTTACCAAGTTGCACACTTTGCTGTATGTTTCTATGTACGAACCTTCTGAAATTTTCAAACATTCAATCATCTTCTTGGTCGGATCCTTGATCACTTTCAACGACAATTTCTGTAGATTCTATCACTTCTTGCTGACCATCCTCATCTTGTATGTTCTGTATCATCAGGACCTCACCTACTTTAGGCTTGTATGTCCCTAGATCTGATTCTAAGAACAGGACTTCATTATCTTCCCCATACTCGGTTATTATAAGTCTCAATCTTTGAGTGCTATCGATCTTGATTTGATTCGGGACTCCTCTCCATGGTAGCCACATGTGTGCGAAATCCGTCGACACATACCCATTCAATTTTTGTGACCAATCCCTACTCAGGAGCATCCCATATGAATCAGGAATATCCACAACTGATATGTCTATGAAATTCTGAACCCTCGAGTCCGCGGCTAATTGCATGTGGATGTTGTTCAACTCGCCCATGACTGGAACTTCTATCTTGTCTAGCTGGGTGACCTTTCTTTTGGTAGGAGCAGGAGTTATTCCTAGTCTTTGACAGACAGCCAGGGGCATCACATTACTGGAAGCTCCTGAATCATAAAGGCAATTGTGTAATAATTTCCCAAAAATTCTAACTGATAACAGGAATGGGGCTGGTTCATCTTTTCCTTGAGAGAGGCCTGAGGAATCCTCACTGAGTTCTTGATGTTTCACTTCATTGACCTTCGGATGATCGTCCTTTACTGAACCCTCTTCTTTTGAGTGTTCTGTCTTGTTTGAAGATTTCCCTTTCTTGACCACATCCTTTTTTATGGCAACTTCCTTTTCTGGAAGAATCTGGCTAGTAGCGAGGCCTTCTTTGATAGTAGGCTGAGTTTTCTTAGCCTTGCCTCTTTTGAGTAACACCTTTCCTTCCAACATGTCTTCTTTTTTGGCTGGGAAGGTTATGGTTTGGACCATGCATTCGTTTTGTTCGGATTGTCCTTTGTCATCGACTTCCTCTTGGGTCACATTGATGGTAGTTTGTGCTTTGTTGGCTGAGTCCTGAACATTTGACCTTACTGTACTAGACTCACTCAAACTATTGATCACTGCATCTTTGATTTCTGAAACTTTGAGTAACTCGTAGAGTGGTAGACTCACTTTAACTTTCTTGAGTTCTTCTAACACCAACTTGGCCAGTCTTTTCATTTCATTGCCCACGGGGGTTGCAACATTCCTTTGTCTGTATTCTTGTGTGTTTTGTGGATATTCTAGATTGTTACTGGCTTGTGGATCCAAAGGAGTAGAGAAATTGTTTGGAGGGATCGATGTAGTTAGGGGTTCTTGGTTTCTCTGATTTCTATGATAAACCCTCTAGTTCACACCTCCCAAAGATTGGTGAAATACCTCCTTTATCCCTTCAACTAGGACACTGTTGTTCAAAGGTGGAAAATAATACTCTGAGTCTTCAATGGGTCCATTTGCAGATGCAGGTGGGAACTGGGAACCCGGAGGTACCATCGGCCCATTAGCAGATTCTAGTGGAAATCTCCCATTTCGTGCTTTATTAACTTCTTCTTGTGAATACTTGCAACTTTCAACAATCATGGCTTGATCGTACTACGTGGTTGGGACCATTTCATACCCTGTCGTGGGCAGATTTTCAGGTGGATCAGTGCTATGCATTTCTTGTTGGAATATGTCAGCCGCGATCTTGAATTCAGGACACTGTAACTTAGAATGTTGGTTCGTATTATGAAGTCTACACCAACTGGACAAGGCCGCCTCTGCTAGAAACACTTTGCTGGTAGAAGGACTTTCTTGATTCTGTGAATTTGGTGGGTTATCTAGTGGCGTCACCACATTTCCATTATTGGGAGCCATATTCCATGGTCTCCTCTAGAAGCCTTGGTTATTATTTCCTTGATAGTTATTTCTGAAACCTTGATTGTTATTTCCTTGGAAATTTTGATTGTTCGTATGTTGGCCATGGTTGACTCTCTGCATACTTTGGAGTTGATTATTCTGGTTCCTTAGATGAGTTACTTCGGTCGACAGTTTCTTGACTTGTTCAATCAACTCTTTCATTTCATCCTTTTCTTCCTGTGTTCTTGATGAGCTTGTGGCATTTTGCAAGTACACAGGTTGTGTAGGTGGAGCTTGTGAAATCGGAACTCCAGGGTGAAGGACCAATTGGTTTGTCGGTTGCATGCTCGGATATGTTGCTTGTGGAATTGGATTCATGATTGGAGTCTAGTTAGCCAATGCCATTCCAACTGTCTGCATTTGATTTGGCGCTGCGACAGGTCCCATATGCAGTAGTGGTCCAGTGATATTCTATCCCATGTGCTTACTAACTTCAATAGCCTTTGCATATGCTGCGTTTAGGTCATTTGGGGTAGGATGTGTCCTTACAAACATAGCAGTGAGATGATCCAAAGCCCCATAATAGATTTCCCTTGGGTCCGCAATGAGATAAGGATGTCGTAACATCGTGTATGCGCGGTGAAACCTATTGTTGAAAGAAGTGATGGGCTCATGTTCTCTCCTTTGGACTTCAACAAATTGTCTATATAACTCAGCTGGTGTGGTTGGTATACCAAAATTTGCAATAAATGCATCTTTCATTGCATCCCAAGTCCTGATTGACCCTGTAGGCAAGTGGACAAACCAGAAATATGCCTCTTCTCCCAACGAGTAGGGGAAAAGCCTACATGCTAAATATCCATATTCGATTCGTCTGTTACAAAGAAGATCTTCGAACATCTTGATATGATCCTCTGCTGTGCGATTGAAATCACTGACATTGAATTTGAAACAGAAATGCTCTGGATTTTTTGGCATATCATGATAGACTGCAAATTCCAATGGTGATGGGTTGTTGATTAGCCAAGTAGCACCATTAAGCACATGAGGAGGAGGAGGAGGAGGCAAAGCATGGTGAGCCATTGTACTCTTCGAGGCTTGAGAATTTGACGAGGGGCTTGATGAACTAGCCTGGCCTTTTGTCTGAGAAATTGCCTGGATACTTGATTGGATCGCTGCTTGTACTTGTTCTTGAAGAACTTGTGATGACTCAGGAGACTCCTCTAATTTTAGATCAAATTCCTTGGGAGTATCTTCTCTTTTGACTCACTTTCCTTTTGAAGTAAACTGAAGCTCACTTAGATTCTTGATGCCTGGTGTTGACCTCAATAATCTTTGATGTTTCTCGGGCGAGAAAGAACCAATACGATCCAGCGTGAAGTCTTGCGGAGATTATTGTAGGTTCCTTTGATTGTGAAGCTCTCTAGCTGCAACTCTTCGATGTTCTTCGGCCCTATCTTCTTCTTGTTCCAAGATGATTCTCACTCTGTTATACTCAGCTTCACTTCTCCTTATGTTCCACACTAGATGATTCAATCCTGAAACAATATCCTCTTGAATGTTGCCTATCTGCAAATTTGGTTGCACTACTAGATTCAATCCCTCATGTGGCAACACCATCGTGATTCATGATCATATTTGAAACGTATTCTTTTTCAAAATCTTCAGATTTCGGATACTTCAGGCCCTCCTTCTAGCGCCAATTCTGTTGTGCGCGGGAGGAGGGACAAAAGCTCTGGATATCTTTTCTAAATATGACTTGATAAGTTCCACTGATCGCGGCTTGACAATGATCAGCCCTCCTTCTAGCGCCAATTCTGTTGACGTGTATTTTGTACACAATCATACACAGAATAAAATACCCAAAGGCATCTTATCCTCTCTTGAATAAAGTCTCTAACTGCTGAAGATATCGCAAGAAGGATCAGTTAGGGTGACTCCAATGTTCTTTTAAGTAGGGTCTCTACGTGTGGATAAGCACCAGTGGTCGTTGTGATTGCTGTGTCATCAAGGGGCCTTACGTTTCCGAAGTAAAATTTCCTATACTAACAAGTTCTCAAAAAAGATCAAAAGAGTAGGGCTTGCAAGAGATCTAGTCTAATCTAACCCTAAGAATGACTCAATGTGGACGAGACTTGGCAAGATTCTACCAACTTCAATATTGCCATAAAATAACAACTCAATTGAAATTGATGCGATCTTCTAAGGTAACAAATGATTTTTCAATTCATCAAGGATCAAGGACACTACCACGAAGGCACATATCCAAGATACAACAACGATTGAAGGTTTAAGCGATTCAATTTTCTCCAGTTGACCAAGCAAGGGGTTCCTACAATCAGCAAGAAGCTAGTGGTTTGGAAAGTGAATCTAACCGACGATCAAGTCCAACACTTTGTCCTTCAAACTAAACACTACTTTGATTGAGAATGATTCAAGAAAGTGAACAACCATGAAGATAACCATAAGAATTGCAATAAAACACCATAACTTCAATATTTTATTGATCTCAAAGCCATCATGAACAACAATTGTTTGAAATTCCTTCTTCAAAGCTCAATCTTGCTACAAAATAACTTACTTCTAATCTCTAATCTCTCTCTAATTCTCTAATACATAATTCTCTAATGACAAAATGAAAAGAAATGAGGGTATAAATAGCATCCTCAATTACAATGAACGGTCCAGATCAAAAAGATGATCAATGGCCAAGATTATGACACCTAAACCCTAATTAGGGTTTATTACAAATAGCCCCCTTTTTACTGGACAATATTAAATGCATAGCCAAATATTAAATTTGGCACAAAAATCTAGGAGACATAGACCAATGACAATTAAGGTGCCATGTCATCTATAACAACCTTTCTTCTAGAATCTTATTCCCTTTCCAATGCTCCTTTTTAGCATATGCAATGAATCTTGATACGATTCCTTCGATCTCAGCAATTGGAATCTCGAGAAGATTCCTCATTCTTTCTTCTAAGTGGATGACCTGATCAAATGCCTTGAGAAGAGCAACATCCCATTGAGGTTCAAGTTCTTTGGTCTTCTCAATCAGGAGCATGGTAGCAAACATCTGATCTCGTTGCTCATCTGTGATAATATTTGCATCTTTGCAAAAGATGACCTTGACCCTTTCTTCCAATTCCTGCAAATCCACATCTGTTTCAACTTCGATCCTCCTGCCAAGAATAGTACATAACACCCCAAACACTCTGTCCTGGATCGGGTGGATCACCTCCTCAACATGGTTGCATTTGGTACTGATGTCCTCGAAGAGAACTTCCTTCATCTGGAGTAAAGTTGACCACTGAAGTAAACTATGAGGTCCTCCATCCATTATCTTTTCTTGTGCTAGGACCTTTCTTGATGTTTGTCTGATTACTTGCAGGATAGGAATGATACCATCTTTAGTATGAGTAAAGGCAGCTACTATTATCATCAAATTGTGGATGATCTCAAGAACTTGGATAGCTCAGTGAATAGTCTGCATCATCCTTGTTGCAAATTCCATCGCAACTATATGAGATTTTTCAATCCAAGAGCTCATAAGCTGGACCAAACTCCTAAATCTCTCTGCCTCACCAATTGATTGAAGGGGAAGTTCCTGCACAGGAGATGTTGCTGGATCCTGTTGTCCTAAAGGCTGATTAAGATGGCTGAAGTAGCTTCTCCATGCACCGACTTCTCTCTCAAGCTTTCTATTTTTCTCCATTTCTTCCCTAAGCTTGTCTTTCAATGCTTCAAATGAATTGGTGGCCTCATCTAGTGTCTTCTCAGCTGTGAGTGGACCAAGCTCAAATGTCTCTACATCATATTCTTCTGCGAGGATCTCGCCTTCATATTTGTCCACTGCCGGTGTAGCTATCTGCAATTTTCTGGATCCTGTCTCATCTCTGATCATCTTGGACATCTTAGTAGCCTTCCTCTTCTCTGTCACTTCCTGAGAATTTCCAACAAGGCTCTCTAAATCAATCACATTGTCTTTGTCCTCGATCACAATCACCCTTGTCAGTCTCTCCTTCAACCAAGCTGGGATGGCAGATCTTATTTCTCTAACCTGTATCTCCTTATGCAATGTTTCTTCTTCTCTAAGAGGAGATGTTACCTCGTCATTGTTCTTGTCTTCATGTAGCTCATTATCTTGGAGAGATCCACTTGGTGACCTTCGAGGTGCCTGTCCTTCTTCCTGTTTATCATTCTGTACCATCGACTCCATAGACTCCTCTACTTCAAGTGTCCTGTTCTCTTGTTGAGAAGATGTGCCGGATGAATGATCTCGGTTGGCCTCTGGCTTCTTCTTGGAGGATTCTCTCTTCTCAGGTCTCTCTTTCCTCTTCGAACCTCTAGGATGGGGATTGCCTTCACTTACGCTTCTGAGGTTGCCTTCGCTTACACTTCTGGGATTAGGATTACCTTCACTTACACTTTCTCCTCCTTCAGCTGGTCTTTCCTCCAAAGTGAAAGTCATAGCTATGCCTTGCTCTCTCAACTTCTGATATTGTACATCAACCCATCTGCGAGTACAAGACAAGACTGGAGCCATCAAAGCATCTAGATCCACAACCTCGGGTTCATTCCAATCTAGCCTCATTGATTTGCTTTCTCGGTCATAAGATGATTGGAGATGTCTGCCACTGTCCTGAGCTTGGTCGGCTACTCTGTAAATCTTGCATTTCCTGATGAAGTCTAAAGGCAATCTAGAATGCATCTTTCTCTTTACTTCAAGATCATCTGAGAGATTCATCATAAAGTCCTCTATTTGAAACTCATGCTTATATTTTCTACCGACTGTCTCCTCTATATACCCATAAGGATCAAAGCTCTCTCTCAAGGCAAAGAATGAAAATGAATATAAAGCTAACTCCTTCTCTGCATCATCCATGGCTAGAGCATTAGGACATACCTCAACTGAAGTCCCCAATATGATAGGCACAGGAACTCCATTTCCATGTCTGTGTCTGAATGCCTTCGCATAAGCTGCCAACTGTCTAGTTACCTCAAGTAACACTATTCTGTCTGTCGGATATCTTGGCAATATGTATGGAGGTGAAGGACATCCATGCACTCTAATATATGTAAATTTTGGAAATTGGATAAACCAAGCACCATACCTCTTTACTAGCTCTTGTGCGTCCTGAGATAGCCGATTGTGAATCCCACCTTGCAACGTCCTGGTGATGTTCATCGTGAAGGTATCATTGACTAACTTGTAGTTACTCCCTGGCGGATGATGCAAGTGAACATAGGAATCACAAACTCTGACCTCGTCGGGTCCTCTTCCAATCACTCCTCTATGAGGTAGTCCTGCATACTCAAAGCTCCTAATCAAGGCATATATGATGTATGAACTCATGTGGAGGGACTTGGTAGCCTTCAGTCTCCTTAACTATACGTCCAAGCAATGGCTAATCATTCTAGCCCAATGAATTGTTCCTTTTCCCTGAACTATCACTTGGATGAAGTAGAACATCCAGTTCTCGAAATAGAATGCTTGAGGAGCTCTTGTAACTCGGTTGAGTAGTGTTATGAAATCTCTGTATTCCTCCTGGAAGTCGATCCTATGCGGTGTGTTCGGGATCTTGCTCAGGCGAGGACGACTCTTGAGCAAACAATTCTTGTTGATGATGCTTAGGCAAGTGTCTAAATCATCTTCGTACATGGACCTGGCTCCTTCTATGCTTTTGTATATCATATCTCTGTGCTCTGGAAGATGGAAAGCCTCACTTATAGCCTCCTCTGAAAGGTAAGCCAAAGTGTTTCACTCCTTGGACACGATCGATCTTGACTGTGGATCATAATGGTGAGCACACTCGATCATCAACTCATGGCACTAGATTGCTGGAGGGAAGCCGACCGCCTTAATGATGCCACTTTCAATTATCCTTCTAGCGACAGGTGATGGCTTGCCAATGTAAGGGACCTCTCGAAACTTCTTCGTATTGAAAGTTGGTATCTTCAATGTTGCTCCACTTAGACATGATCTTGGTCTCCAATTCTTCATTCTTTTGATCTTCCTTCATGAGAGCTGGACGACTGGTGGATGCTCCCGCCTTCGGGGTCGCCATTATAACACCTACACAACATTTCATAATAAGAAATAGATTTTGCAATGTATAAACATAGATTAGATTAAAGATTAATTTTAGGAAACTTCATGATAAGTCTTTGAGTTATCATTTCCTAAATATGATTGAGCTACAGGAAATTCAAAATTTCAAAATTCAAAATTGAGACTATGACGACTAAAATTCAAAATTAGACAAAAGAAGACTTCGCCATACCTCACTTGAGAGCTAACTTAACAAAAGATGCAAAATATGGAAATTCACCTAGGCAAAATCGAAGTTTGTAGCCTTCAATCGTGATCCTCCTCTAGCAAAACGCTTTCTTTGTCAACTCCACCACCTTTGGGGGTCTCTAGTGCCTTGGTAAAGAATTCACTCCACCTCTAACCAAATTCGCACTCTTCCTAGATGAGATTTTGCACTTTGTCCTTGTCTTCTCCAAATCGCATGCGAAAGGATGATAAAATGATGTTTTGAAAAGCAATATCACACCCCCCTTATATAAGCGCTTACCTCCTTAACTACCTCTAGGCCGACTTTTGAAAATAGCCAAATAAAAACAAATTTTAAATAAAAAAAGGAGGCTGACTTTGTAAAAATATGAAAATATAACCCAAGCGCTCTTCCTTTTTTATTTAAATTAATAATTAATTAATTTGATGCCTTCGTATTTAATAGTTTCCATTTTTTAAAGGCAAAATTAATTATTAAATGCCTTGTGCGCACCCATTAAATGCCAATTTTAATTAAAAAATTTCAAGGTTTATCAAATTTTAGCATTTAATATAATTTGAAATTTTTATTGGTGCCAAAACATGGGAGGCATAAGGGGTACAAACCACATCGCTCTGGTCCCTGGGAGAGGGACAGGAGCGATTTAGCATTTTGCTCTTGAATTTCTCGCCTTTTACGTTCAAAACCACTTCCTCTACGGTGAAACTGGCATCTTCATTGGGAATCTAGAGCTTGATCTATTCAATTTTGTAGATGAATGCCTCTTAAGATCATTATCACCCTAGTCCCTTGGTGAGGGATAGGAGCGAACTTTACATTTCTTGCTTGGTCTTCGGCTCTTTAAGTTGCCAAATCGATTCGTGAGGTAGGCAATGATCCCCTTGTTTGTTTCACACATGCCAAACTCCTTCTTAGCAAAGAAAACTTGTCATTCAAGTGAATATTGCCCTGGTCCTTGACTAAAGGACAGGAGCGAACTTTGAATTCTAGCTCAAATTTGTCATCTTTTAACCTTAACTCCTTGTTCGTTACCTTTCAAATGACGTTTCGGATCTTGTGTACCCATGCTTTGACGTGGTTTTTGGAAGAAATGATAGATTTTATGAATATCGCCCTGGTCCTTGACTGAAGGACAGGAGCGAATTTTTGCTCATTGGGCTAATCCTTGTTTATATCGACTTCCAATTGTCGTCACAGTGTAAAATAGTGCCCTTTATTCCTGCGTGAATGTTTGAAATGGGAGTGGCAAGTCAAAATTGTACACACTTGGACATTTCGCTCTGGTCCCTAGGAGAGGGACAGGAGCGAACTTGGGTAATTTCATCATTTTTCGTGGTCCTTGCAACTTTGTTCTTCTTTGAAGCGTTCCAAACATCATTTCCCCCTTGTACCTTGGCCTGGAGTGGTTTAAACTTGGAGGGGAATATTAGATAGCCTTGATTTCGCCCTGGTCCCTGGCTGAGGGACAGGAGCGAACTTTCACTTATAAGTTCATTCATGCTTTGCCAACCTTCAAATTTGTCTTCAATGGATCCGCTATATTCCCCTTCACTCATTTTTGACATGGAACTCACTTTAACCTTGTGAAAAAATTCACCTTAGGAGGAAATCGCTCTGGTCCCTAGGAGAGGGACAGGAGCGCCTAGGCAAATATGGGCTTCATTTGGCGTCTTGTAATCTTCAAAATTGTCTTCAATAGATTTGTTATGCCCCTTTTTAGTTGCCTCAAACTTAAAACTTCATTTCACTTCGCCAAAAACTTGTCTTATAAGGAAATCACTCTGGTCCCTTGGAGAGGGACGGGAGCTATCACTGAAATTCGCCCTGGTCCCTGGCAGAGGGACAAGAGCGATTTTGCTTCTAGGGCCAATTTTCTCCTTCGAGGCGCAATCAAATTATATTCAACGAGTAAAATGTACCTCCCTTGTTCTTCTTAAATCACGAAATCATCCAAATCTTTCAAGGACAAGGCAATTTTGGATTTCAAGCTCCAGTCCTTCAGTGAGGGACAGGAGCGATTTTGTCCTTGAGGGTAAATGTTCAACTTTTTATTGCAAATGACTAAATCCTGGCGTTCCATCATGTTGATTTCACCTTCCATCACGTACTTGATGCTTTAACTTGATCAAAATGAGGTCAAAATGGTCTAGGCAAGTCATTTCGCCCTGGTCCCTGTCTAAGGGACAGGAGCGATTTTACCTCAAACCTCAAAAATTTGCCATTTTGAGTCTCAAAAATCTTCTAAACCTTCAATTCATGTTCATCTACATCTCTTGGCGACCCTGCACAAGACAAATGAAACAAATTAATAACCAAGATGCATAAAAATATCATTTTCGCCCTGGTCCCTGACTGAGGGACAGGAGCGATTTTCCTTCCATAGGCCAAAATATCAAGACTTTAGGACCTCAGTCACTTCACAAGGCAAAAATAAGCTATTTCCAAGGCCTAGGATCAATTATCAAAAATTCCAAAATTTGGTCAAAATCAATCGAACAAAATTCCAAAATTCCATCATCAACACTTAGGCAAAATTTGGACTAGCATTCAAAATTCTGACCCTGAAAGATTCACCTTATTTCAAAATTGCATCCTATGGGAGGAGGCTCAAAATTCGTCAAAATTGGACTAGACACTGGCTTGAAAACATTGAAACGGAAACGCTAAGGCTTAACCCTAGTCCAGATGACTGACTCACTAACCCAAAACCCCTAAAAACTTAGAGAGGAGAACAAGCAAAATGAGCAAAAAGAGGGCGTCCCCATTATAATGGGGCGATGTGTGAAATGGTCACAACACTGACCTTAAGAAAAGAAAAGACAGTATGAACAGTCCCAACAAAGACAGAAAGAGCATCAAATATCACTATCAAAAGGTGGTGTCATGAAGGTCTCAACCATGAATATGTTTTTTGTTTGGAAAAGGTAGTGATGACCTTGTTCTAAGACTTTTGTGAATAAGGTCTGTTGCCAGTGTACAGTGGGGCAATCATATCCTACAACAACATATCAAGTCCAAGATACTGATATGAATCAAGTTGATAATCTACTGTGGCAATATAGCAGCCTAATCTAAGGCACGTAATAGTCTGAGACAATGCATGAGTAGACCAGATCCTAAATCTTCATTGTACAAACACAGTGAAAATAAAGGGAACAGAGATGCTTTAGCAGACTTTCAGAGCCAAAGAGTAATGCCAATAAAGATGAACCTCCCTAAAGTCAGAAGGAGCAGTCTAAGTAAAGTAGGGAAGTAATAAGATTGCAACATTTGCATGGTTATGAAGTTTTTTCAAAACTTCAAAGCAGTCATAAGGTTTGAGTATCCAAGAAGAAGCATAACACGGTCCCATCGACCAGCTATCCACCAATATACAATGAAAGGATAGTAAGTCAAGAAAAGTAACAAGGGAAAAGATACAGTCATATTCTTGACTCTAAGTGCAAATATACAAGCCTTAGAACAGTCCAAGAACCAAAGTTGAATGAAAAAGGAATGGTATCTGGAAGATTCATTGTCAAAGGTAGGTATAAAGGTAGATTAAAGTCACAAAAGGACAACATTTGATCATGACAAAGATCAAAGGTTAGCTTAGTCATCAAAATGAATAGAGATCCAAGCCTTGAGATACAGGTAAATTTGAAAACACATTGGCAGGGTCATGAGAGAAATAAGAGTCCATGGAGAACAATGGTATTGTTCCAGTCCATCACAAATAAGAGTCCATGAAGGATAAGACACAAATGAGAATGCAATCATATTCCATCACAATCTCTGTAAGGTACTGCAAAAGGGCATTAGGAGTAATTTAATAACCCTGAGACAGTGATAGCAATCAAGTTGGCAATAAACAAAAGACCAATGCAAACCTTGAGAACATAATGCTCAAAGCTAGTCTCTATCCATAATGTGGAAGATGATGACCAGATTGTAGCTTTATCACAAAGCTAATGAATGGAGTCATGTGTCAAAATGACAGTCCTAATGAGGATCAAAAGCAGTAAATATTAGTCAAAAGATAGTGAATGTCAAGGGTACAACTTTCAAAATACTAAGGAAACTTTGGATGTTGTTGAAATATCAATAGTGTAGCAGAGGCAAGATTTGTTTTAGAGATGCAGACCTAGAAGGGTGTTTTAATGCTAAATGATGCTAATGAACAAATCAAAAGACAATGATATTGGTGAGTAGATTACATTGTTTCAGTCATAAAGTCCTCAAAGAGTAGCCTTAAGACCTGAAAGAGTAAGGTCTAATCAGAGGTCAAACAAATCATAGCAGAAGTGTGAGTGTCATTCAGAGGTCTAATCACAAGTTATAGCAGCCATTAAAGGGTCTTGGGTCACACATCAAATCATGAGAAGACCTTAGGAGAAATGAAAGTCCATAATCTTCAAAAAAGATAGCAGCAGTCATAGCAATCAGAGTTCTCAAGCATCAAAGGGAGAAGTCATATGCATTTCTCAGTTCCAAATGGCAATGGTGAGTCCAAACACAGGGAATGGACCTGAGATACTAAGAGAGTTGTAGCCAAGAGGGGTGAAAACCTTAGTGATAACACTACTCTAAAACATATGTTTTTTTATCACTAACTAGACAATCTTTCCAACACAAAAATGATATGAAATATCACTCTATGGGCTACCTAATTAATCCTTGTTTAGTGTTTCATTTTATTAAAATGATACTGCAAGTACATAAAACAACAACATAAATGCCTGGTCAGCCATTTCGTATAAACACCAAAAAAAAAAAAGTCTAATAGAATTGTTGAGATAGAATAACCTAAAATGCGTGGATCTAAAATTAATTAGAGCATGAGTAGAAAAGTATAGAGTAAATACAGAGAACACCTATTATATCTTTTTCAAGCATTCTATGTAATGATTATACGACACATAAATAAACCAATTCCTTTACCCAAGCCCACACATAAACATGTTTTACAAAGACCACAAATAGAATGAAGCTAAATTCAAATACACAATTTAACACCAGTAATCAACTACCTATAAATTATTCCAAAATAAAACATTTAGTTATAAGAGAATATGATATATATTTTCTTGTGCAACATATGTTGCATGTGTCGCTAGTAACTATGTTAGGGAAATCTGTATATTTGTTCGTGTTGTTGAAATAAATGAGCAAAATCCTCAAACAGAAACTAGCACTTGACCACATATTGTTCTACATTTGAATGATGATAAATGAATTAGATAATTTTTTTCTAGAAATCTACCATGATAATGATAGTGTTTGTAACAAGGTGAAATGAGCATTAAATGATAATTTCATCAAAGTTAGCTGTAAAATGTTTGGATAAAAGATCTCATAAACATTAATTTAAAATAAAAACTAGCATTGTTAGGCATGTCAAAGGTAATAATAGAAATAATATAGGTTTCAACATCCAATTGTCATCCTCAATGATACAAGTAGCATGCATCTTTCTTCATATCTAAATGACCATAAACTAGACCATAGGAACATTCTACAGAATTTCAACATATAACTATTTCTGCATCAAGTTTTGAACCTCTATGATTGTTACCTATTTTTTTTCCCTTCCAGGATAAAATTAGCCCCACCTAAAGACTTAGTCTTTTGTTTTAAGAGTTAATTGTAAACATATTAAATCAAAGGGGGTTTTGATTTATTTAAAATGTGTTCCAACTGACAAGTTCTTCCTTTATATTCAAAGAATTTTAAAAGATAAATGTAAAAGTGGGATTTACTTATTTTATATTGTTAAAATAAATAAAGCATTACAATGTATTATTTATTGATAAGGAGTAAATAAGCTCTCAAAGACCTTGTTTTACGTAAGGAATCAAGAGAATAAAAGATTGTGCATAGTTTTGGAGGGAAATAAATAAGGAGAAGCGAAAAGGCTAAAGTCATGCAAATAAAAAGAAAGAGAATCCACACATTGTGATGGAATTAAAGAAAATAAGAAAAGAAGTAAATATCAATGATGACAATGAAGATCATTCATGACACAGATCACAGGGGTATTCAATGATTGTAAAGGAAGTCAAAAGCATAATAACAATAGTGGGGTTCCAGACTTGTGAAAAGACACAATAGTACTATTGGGACAACCTTTCAAAAGCTTTTCAAAGAGTCTTATGACACTGAAGGTTTTGATAGTGAATGATGAGGAGACCTAACACAGTCAAGATGCTATGAAAAGATTTCATAGAGTAGTCTATTTTTAATCATACTATCAAGAGAGCCATCATGATATGTGATTATTGTCACAAAGGTATAGCAGATGCTTGTGAAAAGAATAGTCAATGATTATGAATCAAAGAGTTTGTGTTATCATAAAATTCAGTGCTCATGAATAAAAGCATAGCAGTCAAGGCATATGAAACAAATGATCCAAATCAAGATAGCAACATGAATCAAGGGAGATGTTGTAGACCTACAATAGCAGTAAAATATGAGACTACAGTCTATTGTGAGGTATTCACACATCACCCCATTGCAAATAGGGACCTCCAAATTTTTGCTTTCTCGGTTGTGTTAGAGTCTTTTCTATTAGTCTTTGCATTGAAGGGATAGAGTTTCTCAAGTATCAAGATGATCATCATGTCAGGTTCGTCTCCTGAGTGGAGTGAAGTAAGTCTTCAAGTATGTTGCAAGAATGATTTATGGGTGAAAAAGTTGAGGATTGAACAAATTGAGCAAAGTTAGGTGAAAGGATTAAGTCAATAGTCTTTCCTAAGGATGCGTACCTTTCTCCCTCACTAGAGAAAAATTTGCCTAAGTGCCTTGACCCTATACTTTGCTAAGGACATAGACACTTGTACCTTCCAAAGGATCCAAAGCGACATTGTTATGTACCTTGCTGAGGTCCTAGGGCGAATGTCCTTGTTAGGGATCCAAAGCGAATTTTGAATAAATGTCCTTGGAGAGGATCCAGAGAAAACTTGTTTCTTATCCTTTCCAAGGTCCTTAAGCAAATTTTTGCCAAGTATGTACCTCACAAAAACCTTATAGATAATTTGAAAATATGTATCTTAGAAGTCTTAAAGTGAATTTTGCTTCAATTCATGCCCCTAGAAAGGGCATAGAGCAAGAATTTTTATCAAGACCTTGTCCTTCCAAAAGACATGGGGGTATGTGCACAAAGATGGTGGTTAGAAAAGTGGACACCACCCAAAAAAAACATGAAAAAACAAGCAGTGCGTATGCGGTTATAAAAATTGAAATCACCCCTTAGGCACTTAGGTCCGTTGTTCCTGAGCCTAAAAAAGGTAGCTCGTATGTACTACTTTTAAGAAAGTGAGAGCATACGTGTTGATTTTAGGAAAGTGAGCGTGTCTGCACTTCTTTTAGGAAAGTGAGTGCGTATGAGCTCATAAGCCTTAAATAACTGCATACGCGGTGTCAAAAAAGGTTAAAAAAAATAAAACTGGGTCTTATTTTCCCATGACCACTATGTTTTATTTCCCATTTCCTCCACAAAACCGTGAACGACATGCCTCATTTCTCCTCTAGACACTATGGATCAAGGTTAATTTTTCTTAATTTTTGTCTTTCTTTCCTATTTATTCAATTTGTTTTACGTTTTGAATTTAATTTTGTTAATTTTAATTAGGTTTTTTTGTTTTGTTTCAAAAACCAAATTCTGATAATCCACAACAAGAACAACAAAATGCACCTCCTGAAAAACCCCACAAGATACACCCCCAATTCCTCCTTTTGAACGCACACCTCAAACGTAGGAGCAATTGATTAATTAGTTAGGGAAAAACACATCTAAAATAAATAGACTGATTAATAAATTGAAAACATCTGACCTTGAGCATCATAAATCCCTCACCACTAGCCTAGAAAAATTAGCTAGTGGTGTCACAACCGTTTCCACACAAATTACAAAATGGGGAAACTTTAGGGATAGGTGTCGTCAATACTATGCTAATGGGTTATCGTACGAGGGAGTGAAAAACAAAAATATTACTAAACAACAAATATGTGCCCTTTTTGTTGATCCTAAAATTGGTGAGTTGTTACCTCTTAATGCAAAGAGGTTTCCCATACATTGGTGTACCAATTTGTAGATGAAGAATCTTTTTTGGCAGAGGTGGTGGATGGTCTTTGATGATCCATCCTGTAATAATTATGAGGTGGCATCGTATTTTTTGAGAAAAGTATACTGTGAGTTTGTCCTTAATGTGCGGCCAAACTATTTTGACATGAGAGAGTTCCATGGTAGAGGTGGCGGCTCTGCCCAAGATACACTAGGAGCCTCTAGGTGAGTAGCCCTGTAGAGTTGTCACCCCCTAGCACCCAAATCCAATGTGAATTAGGCTGTCTTAGTAGAGCTTGTTACTACTTATTAAGTTGCCATTAGTTTTATATCCAAAGTCATTCTATATACTCTAATCGGTTACCTCTACCGAAATATTTAGTCGGTATTAACAAAGTAGTCGGTTATAGAAGAAAGTAGTCACAGAGCTTAGTATACACCGAGCAGCTTATTGAGTAACATTCCATGACTACCAAGTAGCAATATTGTTACACTGAATTGATATACACCGAGTGAAACATGTTACCAGATTCATTGAACCTAGACATACATATGGAAACGTGTTACAAGATCGAGGAACATAGAACCGTTATCACATTGGAAATTGCACTTCAATATTTTGTATGATTTCAAGGTCATTTATCCAATGAAATATTTTGTATGGTTATTCATTCAATAAATCATGATTGTAAGATCGATGCATGAACCTGATCATCGACATAAGAGATCTATTTATACAACATGGATTAAGGATAAAATATGGGAAATATATGAGTGTATGAAGCAAGACGGGTGAACTCACAATACTGGTTCCCACTTTTTGACCAACTTTGACACTTGGATGAACATTTTGCAAAAAACCTTCACTTTCCGACACCTATATCTTTTAAATCATTAAGAATTTGAAGATGATGTAAACTAGTGATTTGTAACATCCTTTTTGTAGATTCTAAATATATTTTTTTCAAATTTTTTTGAATAAAATTTTATTGATTTTTCCATCTCCCTCAAAAGTAGTTTTTTACAGGAAACAACATTTTTTAAGAGTGATGTGCATCCCAAAATGTATAAATTTTTTTCTATAATTGATAAAAACTTATCTCTTTTAAATTTTGGTTTGTAACATCAATACCCAGGGCATGCAATTGGTTTGATAGTGATATGTTGAATATTTTTTATTTTATTAAGTTTTGAAGTCCGACTAATTATAATTTAGATATAGGTGTACGTTTGAACACATAACTTGCTCTATATATATCAAAATTAAGTTTTATTTTTTTTGTTAGAAAGAAGACATCAATACCTAGGGCATAGATATTTTTCAGAATTTTTTTGAATTAGTTTGCTATTTTTCCCAATGCATTGAACAAGGAAGTTCATGTTCGGTGAAAAACCTACATTCATAAAAAATAAAATAAAAATATATTAATAAACTTAAATATATTTAAAATTATACTATTTGGAAAGCTTATAATAAGGACTAAATCCTTAAGAAAACAAAACTTCTAAATGAATTCGTTTGACCCCTCAAAAGCTAATGTAAAATTGGTTTTTTATTAGCATTTGATAGATGCAAAGGAGACTCCATTGCAAGTATGATTTAGAAGTAGAGAGGTTCTATCCAAGAAATTTTGATCTAAGAGCCTTTGATCTAACTCTTTTCAATTAATTACTTCAAATGAGACCTCTTAAAGCTTAAATAATTATATTTTCCAAAAAATGTATGATTTCAGCAAAAATCAGGATGTACCAAAAAGTGGGAACCAGCTTTGTGAGTTCACCCAGACATATGTATTAGATAAGGAAGCACATAGTAATGCGACTGTCAGAGACATAGAGGTCACCGAAAAGCATTTCAGAGAACAGTCAAAGAATAGACTAAATAGAAGGGTTTACCAAGTTATTTTATGGGTTACCGAGGTATGTTGTAAGCAAGGTAATCTTATTTGAGCACATAGAATCTACTATAACATTTCAGATGTGAAGTTGCAGATATTTGTAATGATTTTATTGTAATATTTTGAGTTATAGAGAAACCTTTAACATGGTAAAAGACTCTAATAGAGTCTATAAATTGTAAAGCCTTTAACCAGGTGCAACATTTATAATAAGTGTTGTAAAATCCTTTAGCAAGGTAGATCTAATAGATCTTGATACTCCTAACAGGGTAAGCTATCAGAAATAGCTAAACATGTAGCTCTAACCAAGCATCCTTTATTATTCCAGTAGTTTCTGCATAACCAAAATATATGTGTTATGGAGTGAATCAAGTATGATTGTTATTCATTTGTTTTAGCTTTATGTTATGTTACAACAGTTTTTGGTTTATGCATAATAGTAAAGATATTGTTGAAGAAAGTATTTGAAGTACTAATTCACCCCTCCCCACTCAGTACATTAGCTTTCCATATTGGTCCTAACAATTGGTATCAAAGCTTCAATCTTGGAAAAGGGTTTAACAGCCTAAAGAGAAAGATCTTATCAATGGAAGGCTATAAACAATCTCGGAGAATTATGTATTTACAAAAAGAGTTGGATCATTCTAATCAAGTGATTGCAGACATGCAAAGACAAATGCAAAAATCATTGAAAGTTAGAAGAAGATTATCTGATGATTTGCAGGACTCTCAAGAGTTAGTGGAACAAATTGAGACATCATCTGAAAATAGTATGTCTGAAGAGACTGAAGAAATGATTGAAGTATTGAAAGAAAAGAACAAAGCACTGGTTGATCAGCTAAAAGCAATGAAAAGAGAACATGAACATTTCAGCACACAGATGACTGAAAATCTTGATGCATTAAGGACAGCTGAGGATAAAGTAAGAGATCTAGAAAGAGAATATCAATAGCTTAAAGCATTAGTATTTGAAAAGAATGATGAAATCACAAGGTTGACTGGGATTTAACAAAATCTGTCAAATCAAGTGGGTTATGTACATCATGAAGCAAATCTGAAAGATGATGAGAATCAAGCATTGAAACTTGAAGTATCAAGGTTGACCAATGAACTTGAAATAGAGAAGAAATCCAAAGAAACACTGAAGAAGAGTTATGAAGCATCAAAGATGTTGGATGAGCAACTGAATACAAGAAGACCCAACAAAGATGCAGAACTTGGTTACAAAGGAAAAGACTCTACCAAGAAGGGAATTCATACTACCAAGAGAGGAGAATCATCAGAGCAAACTGGAAATAAGAAGAATATCAAAGGAAAGAAGCCTATTTGCAACTACTATGAAAATCAAGGTCATACTGCTAATATGTGCCAAATTAGAAAAGGTAAGCAACCGAATGTCACTAAGTCTAATGGTTATTGTCACAATTGCAATAAATATGGTCATACATCTAACCAATGTAGGACAAAGTCTGCTAGTAATTATCAAAAGGCAAAATTCAAAGGATTTTGTAAAAACTGCAATAGATATGGACATAGTACTGAGAAGTGTTGGTTTAAGCAAAAGAACTATATGTGGTTTGCACAACGAGCAAATCTTAGAGGCTACCAAACTCACACAAATCCTTACTGACAGTATTCTGCTATACCATGGGATTACAATACAAGGATATGGTGTGAATGTTGTGGAAGATATGGACACATAAGTGCCAACTTCTTTATAAGGTTTGGAATGAACAACCAAAGATCATGGAGAAATCCTGGTATGACATGTTTTCATTTTCACAAAGTTGGACACTTGGCTGGAGATTGCAGAGATCAACCAAGAGGAGATATTGAAGAAACAAAAAGAAAATTACAGATGATTTGGAGAAATAAGGAAATTGTGTCAAATGAAGAAAGAACCTTACCTACTGAGTTAGGTGCACCTATTCCAAATTAATCGGTAAAAGTATGAAGGGACTGCATTCTCTCAAAGGTTAAATCTTAACAGTTCCTATTTTAGTATGTACTTAATTCAAAATCTACATAGCTAAGATGTATTAGTAAGTTTGAAATTTTATAAAGTCTTTTTGAGAAATATTCAGGAAGCCTGTCAAGTCAGTAGATACAGGAAGCCTATCAAGTTGGTAAATGTAGGAAGTCTGGCTACTCGGTTAAAGAGCAAAAAGGAAAGTAAATCGGTTTAGTGGAACCGAGTGCATTTAATGTCTTTGACCTAACCTGCACGAAACCCAATAAAGTATATTGTGTACTTAAAAAATTTACGCGGTCATTTTACACTTACCAAGTTTTCAAGAGAGAAGAGAAAGCAATTCAAAAGTGATCAAACCACCTCCCGAGCAAATTTTAAGGTATTTACACATCAATCTCAACAAATTGTCAAGCTAGTTTACCGATCACATTTGTTGAGAATTTTTGTTTCATATTTTCTAAGAGGAAAGCGTCTGCCATTTGAAATTCTTCAAACCCTAAGGATCTTTGTTAGTATTTATCCGAAATCTACAATGGCACCTAAGATCCAAGAGCCCATTATTGTTAAGAATGTTGAAAAACCCTCACTGAAATATTCTCTAACTCCTAAAGTAGCATCTGAACCAGATGACAAATCTGCATTTTCACTCATTCTGGATAGAGTTTTGCTAGTTGAAGATGTCAGATTCTTCACCAAATGTTGTGCTGAGGAACTCGGTCATGTTGAAATCAAAGACACATATTATGAATTATGCACTGATGGGAACTTGGATAAAAAGTTTGAACACATTAAAATCAAGGGATTGGCTGAAGCCCTAACCTATCCTCGTGTATTCAAACCCCAGTGGGTCAAGTTTGTTCTAAGCAGAGTTCATGATGATTTCATGTGGTTAGAGGAGCAACCATTTGAAATTACCAAGGAAATCATTCATTTGATCACCGGTTATCCTATTTATGATCATGCACGAGCTTAGAAAATGATATCATAGAAGGAATTGATCAACTTAACCAGAGTGGAATTTGACTGTAGAGGACTGAAGCTGAACAATGTGACAAATGTAGAGCTGAAGTTTGCCATTAGAGTAATAGGTTATTGTTTCTTCCAATCAGCAAGGGAAAAGAGTGTACCCTGTGCAGCAGTCAACTTAGCCTACAAAATTGTGAAGAAAGGCATGGAAATTGATTTATGTGAGGTATTGTTGAAAAACCTGTTTGAGAATCTAAACACCATAAGGAAGCCAAAGAAGAAGAACTTGGCGAATACTCTAAAGTTTGGATCACTTCTAGTATGCATGTTTTTCTATTTTGAGAAATTCTTTCTATCAGTCGGTAAAGTAGTTTGGGAGCTACACCGACCAATCACCCATCAAATCAATGACTACATCAAACGTCTAGGTGATAATTTTAATGATATTATGGATGATTATTTCAGCAAGTTTCAAGAAAAGATGCATAACAGGCATAGAATTCCACCCCAGCTAGTGGAAAAATACAAGGATAAAATATGTTTTGAAGTAGACACCGACTATTGCTATGTGAATGTTGTGGAACCAAGAACTCAACCTTTGCCACCTATGGGTTATGAGATTGATTTTGACATCACACAATAGTAGATAGATGTTTTTCTAACATTACCAAGGCACGCTACCGAGCTGAGATATGGAACATATAAAGAAGTTAAAGAGAAAGTAAAGATGAGCATTGTAGTACCCAAGGCTACAAGGAAGGCAACAAAAATGATCAAGGCATTAACGGAGAAATTTGGAGAAGGTTCTTCCTCCACACCTTAAAAAGGTACTCTAGTCGTCACCAAAGAGGAATTTGAAGCCCAAGAGGCAACTATTACATTAAGCACTGAATTGCCTAAAGGGAAAGTTTTGAAAAGAAAGAAGCAGGATACATTAGAGGTATCACCGACTCCCTTAGTAAAGCACCCTAACACAAGATCATCAGCAACATCACCGAGTAAGAAACCAAAGAATGTTGCCACACCTAAGGTAACAAAAACTTACAAGAAATCTACTCGGAGACTCATTCTGGCTAAAGAGTCTAGTGATACTGAATCTGAAGACAAGAACAAATTTTAGATTGTCAAGAGTACAAAGGAAAATGTACATAGTGTAGAAATTTTTGTGCTAATCTGAAACAATATGGTGGATTTGTATCCTTCGGATATGTTAAATATGAATCTAGAAATGATGCAGAAAAGAGACAAATAGAAGAAGCTGTCATCTGCACACTTTTGAAATTCCGACTAGTCCCATTAGAAGTATGTAATTCTCTTCCAAAAGAATTATATCTGCATATTGATAATAGGTGGAAATATACAATGGACTCAGAAAAATAGATTAGAGAAAGAAGTCTGGTACATCTCTTTCCAGACATGTCGGTAGATGAAATCAAAGAAAATCTGACACACTACCACAAGAGCTTCCTAGTCAAGCAAAAAGCTTTAGAATTGATGAATGGACTTTATCTGGAAGTAGAAAAAGAGACCAAGAAATGGTGGCAGGAAATCTTTCGCATCAAGGATGCTGGTGAACAAGCTAAAATTAAAATTGTAGATCTCATCGAGCAAGATCCTGATATCACTGAGCAAGACCTTGCTGACACTATACAAGTTGATGAAGATATCATGGACACTGAGGCACCTGACCAGGAAATGATAGAAGGGAACGCTTATTCTCAACTTGTATCTAGTGAGTCAGTTTTGGAACAAGTTCAACCCTACCCTCTAGTCAAACAGCCTACTTCAACCGAGGCGCCCCTCAAGATACGGAACAAGGCACAGAAGGTCACAAGTCTACAGAAGGAGAAGCTACTTCTCAAGCCACCAGGGAATAGACCTCACAAGAACCTTCTAGCACTGACAATGTTGCAACCGAGACACCAAGCATAGAGGCACCAAAGGACACTTCAAAGGCTAAAGTAACTGACCAAAGTGTTGCCTCTACCAAGCAACCTACCGAGAGTCAATAAGCCTCACAAGCCATTGTCTTAGTTCAATCAGTGAAAGGTAAAGAAAAGAAAATGAAAAAGCATAGTTTCAAAGTAGATTTGTCAAAACCAATAGTGTTGCCAAATGTTGATATATCTAAATTAAAAGGGCAAGCACTCATTGATTTCGGTGAACTATGCAAAGCCAAAGCTGAACAAGAGAAGAAAATGGCTATTCAAAAGAAAAGTAAAGTACTTCAGAAGGTGAAAGCACTCTTAACCGATATGCTACCTGAAGCTATAGTGACAACAGATGCAGCCATCCATGTTCAATTGGATAAAATCCTAACAAAGATAGAGACATCTGGAGTAGATGCATCAGAATATTTGAGCAAGTTAAAGGATAAGGAGCTCACTGCAAAGATGATTGAAGAGGTACAGAAGGCTATAGCTATTGGCAAAGTTAAACTTGTCAAATTTATTGCTGAGTTGACCCCTCAACTCAAGCACATTCTTTATTTATTTCAAAAACTCTGTACACTCTCTTTATTCATTAAGGACATTAAAAATAAAATAAAAGTAATTGAGAAAGAGATCACCGATCTCTCAAATAAGTTGACCACTGAGCCCAATTCTATTCAGAACTTTTATACAAAGTTACAAAAGCTCATGGCTCAACAATTGGAACTCAGGAATGAAGAGCACAAGATAAGGATTGACATAATGACACTTCAGACATTATTCATTCCTCATCTTTCATCCATCCAAGAGAAGATCAACAAGGCTACCTCCCTATCAACTCAGCAAGAGGGAAGCACATTAGATGGACTAATTTCATTGTTAGCTGACATTACAACTCAGAATTCACTTATCGACAGTGTCAAGAATTCCCACTCTGCCACTCTTACCGATGCACAAACAAAGTAAAAATCCATTTTTGACCAGTTGCCACCACCGAATGGTAACTAAATTTTGATGTTTGTCAAAAAGGGGGAGTGATATAGCATCAAAGTATCAAAAAAAAGTATAAAAAAAAAAGTATCAAAAAAAGGAGTGTAGTATATAGGGGGAGTATACCAAGCAGAGTATCCATATGCACAGTTAATTTTGACAGTGATCACCGAGCAATAAACCAAGCGGTGAACCAAGGAGAACAACAGTGATAACTAGGCAGTGATTATAGGATATTTGATCCTTGAGCATGCAAAATCAGATTTTCGTACAGTATATTGATAAGGGGGGTATATCTAAATATTTTCATTAACAAATGTATATACTATTAGTTCTTGTCAAAATTTTGTAAGTATATAGATTTTTGAGTTATGACTTTGAAAGTAGTTTTGTCAAACATCTCAACTAATGTCAAAAGGGGAGATTGTTACTACTTATTAAGTTGCCATTAGTTTTATATCCAAAGTCATTCTATTTACCTCTACCGAAATATTCAGTCGGTATGAACATAGCAGTCGGTTATAGAAGAAAGTAGTCACAGAGCTTAGTATACACCGAGCAATTTACCGATTAACATTCCATGACTACTGAGCAGCAATATTGTTACATCAAGTTGATATACATCGAGTGAAATGTGTTACCAGATTAATTGAACCTGGACATACATATGGAAACGTGTTACAAGATCGAGGAACATAGAACCGTTATCACATTGGAAATTGCACTTCAATATTTTGTATAATTTCAAGGTCATTTATCCAATGAAATATTTTGTATGGTTATTCATTCGATGAATCATGATTGTAAGATCGATGCATGAACTTGATCACCAACATAAGAGATCTATTTATACAACATGGATTAAGGATAAAATATGGGAAATATATGAGTGTATGAAGCAAGACATGTGTATTAGATAAGGAAGCATAGAGTAATGTGACTGTCAAAGACACATAGGTCACCGAGAAGCATTTCAGAGAACAGTCAAAGAATAGAGTAAACAGAAGGGTTTACCGAGTTATTTTATGGGTTACCAAGGTATGCTGTAAGCAAGGTAATCTTATTTGAGCACATAGAATCTGCTATAACATTTGAGATGTGAAGTTGCAGATATTTGTAATGATTTTATTGTAATATTTTGAGTTATAGAGAAACCTTTAACATGGTAAAAGACTCTAACAAAGTCTATAAATTGTAAATCCTTTAACCAGGTGCAGCATTTAGAATAAGTGTTTTAAAATCCTTTAGCAAGGTAGATCTAATAGATCTTGATACTCCTAACAGGGTAAGCTATTAGAAATAGCTAAACATGTAGCTCTAACTTAGCATCCTTTATTATTGCAGTAGTGAAGTTGTGGGTGCCATCCCCACCGCAGTTTTTCTCTCTAACCAAGAGTTTCTGCGTAACCAAAATATATGTGTTATGGAGTGAATCATCTATGATTGTTATTAATTTGTTTTAGCTTTATGTTATGTTACAATAATTTTTGGTTTATGCATAATAGTAAAGATATTGTTGAAGAGAAGATTTGAAGTACCGATTCACCCCTCCCCTCTCAGTACATTAGCTTTCCATATTGGGCCTAACAGAGCTGAAAGAGTCGATGGAGCTACAGACTCTTCAAGATGCCACAACATTGACTGGTGCCATCATCCAACATGGGATGTCGTTAGTACACCCTATTCTACTAGATGATGAGCCATTAATTGCTCTAGGTGGCGACAAAGAGCCCATTCAGTATATGTTTGTGAGTTGCCCAAGGATATGTTCAGGGGCAGATGACACGGTCACTATAGATGGATCCACATCTCATTCATGCATGATTTACGAGAGTAAATGCCAGGCCTGCATGATTGAGGATTTGGCATTGATAGAGGAGTTGATGGACATGGTGTTTGGCCATCAGTCGCAGACACAGGTGTGTTTATTTGAATTCATAGCATTTTATTTATCAGTCACTTTAAATTTGTAATTACATAAATGAATTTTCATTTATACATTGATTTAAATTGAGACAAATAATATGCATTTTAGGATGCAGCAGTGGTATCTCATACTCCTCCCGCAGTTACTACAACTGCAACTTCGATGCCTGAGGTATAAATTTTGTAACATGTTAAAATAGAATAACACACTTTGAGTTCAAAAAAAATACAAGATATACTAACTATATTTAATGCTTGGTCCAATTTTTGGTTTGTAGGTGTTGACAGGGGACCAAATGTCTAGATTGATGACATCACGCTCTCAGTGATCAATTTTGGCCTACAAAGCTATACGGTATCATATTTTGTACAACCTTTTTATGTATTGTTTTGATGGAATATGCAAGTCATTTCATTTTAGATTTTTTAAACTATGCTTAATATATTATCTGTACTAATATCTCATGTTAATTTTATTTTTTTAGGGTATCCCCTCCGAGTCTAGGTCTCGTCCTAAGAAAAATAATTCCTTGAAGATGCCAAAATGTGGGAAGAAGGTAATTGAACACATTTTTAGTTGTACAATTGTTTGAAAATATTAAAATCAAGTCTTAGTTGGGGTTTGTAGATTGATTAGTGTTTTTTGTCTATTTTACATGTACAATGGCCATTGAGCTATGTGGATTTGTTGAATGCACCTGATTCACCCATAGATCAAGAGAGGATGGAGGTATGTATCTCTACTTTATTTTCTTGATTTCATGATTATATGCACGTGTACATGTGAACTTGTGATAAATTATAATCTTATAATTTTTTCATACAGGAAATATCCATAGTTGTTTCATCAATGACAAGCCCTCCTTCATGCACTAGAGAAGTATCTTAGGATCTGGTACACTTTTGTTTGATATATTACATTAATTATTTTTAACCTACAATAATTATCATTATATTAATTTTATTTAATCTTTGGTCATTTTTTGTATATGTAATAGCGACAGTTTCTCCATCGATGGTGAGCCATCCTCGGTCCATTGGAGAATCATCTCAGACACTGGTACATCATTTTTCTCTATATTATAGCTTTTAAGTGTTTTTGATATATTTATGTTAGTACATTATATTAATTATACATTTAATCTACAATAGACCCCTTCATGGTTCGGCCATAACGTGGATCCTTTTAAGTTTGTCTTCAAGAAAACTCCTAAGAGTGACAAGGAGAGGAGAGCGAAGACATTAGCTCCAAGATCAACCGATGAGTTAATCTACATTTTAATTGCAAAGGAATTATAGTTAAATGCATAGTTATATTGTTAATTGTAAACTATTTTCTACAAAAGAATTTTAACTTGGGTTTTTTTTGTGGTTTTGCAGCCATCTACAAAGCCGCCTACTACATCGAAGAGGCTCTATTTTGATGATCGACCATAAGTTTAGGATCATATAGTGTTAGTTGTGGTCATAGAATAACCAATACATGTAGATATATTCTACATTTTTATTGTATATCGATTTGAACATGGCATATGCCACATATTTGTAATACTTGTATGGACTTGGTAGACATGCCTTTTTTTGATATATATAAATGTTGATATTCGATCCAATAAATATGTACTAAGTTCATTATTGTGTATTCATTGTATTTTGTGACTGTCCTTTTATAAAGTTAATTGATCATTTGCCTATGTAATCAACAATATGAATATAAACAACAAAAATCTATGATATAAAACATTGGAATCGTGGAATATGATTTGATAAAATTTCTAAAATGTCGAATTAACCCTACAAAACTCATTATATTCAATTCATTATTGTGTAGTCGTTGTATTTGGTGGCTGCCCTTTTATAAATTTAAATTAATATTTTCCTATGTAATCAACAATATGAATATAAACCACAAAAATTGACAATATGAATATAAACAATAATATGTGTGTGGTGCGAGAGCAGCCTCACGCTCGTAATGGTCAAATTTTGGTTCTTGTGTGTACAAACCAATGTCACAAGTGTGTCCAGGTGGGAATGTTTATGTTAGGAATTCTCCTCTCATGCATCTCAAAGTGCCAGAATGTCGAGAGTCATACCCTACCGGCATGATCTCGCAAGTGTCCTGAGTCCAAAAAATTGTTAAACTTTGACGGACTATTTCTTCCAATCTAGGACACATATGATGAATCTCTTTGAACCTATGGGGTTGCATGAGGCTCCTCTACAATGTCCTATCTTGGTTTTTGATGACTTAGATTCATTTCCAATTGGTAGCATTTTTTCAGCTACTCCAAAAACGGTCACTTACATGCAATGCAAAGTTGCAAGATAGGCTATAATTGATTCAGTTCATTGTGTGCATAAACCGACACCACAAGTGGATTTGGGTGGGAAGGTTTACACTAGGCATGCTCCTCTCATGCATCCCAAAGTGCCAGAACATCCAGAGTCATACCCTACTAGCGCTATCTCTCAAGTGCCTTGAGTCCAAAAAATTGTCAAACTTTGACAAAATCTTTCTTCCAATCTAGGAAACATATGATCAATCCATTTGAATATGTGGGGTTGTGTGAGGCTCCTCTATAATGAACTATCTCATTTTTTGACGATTCAGAGCCATTTTCAATTGGTAGCATTTTTTTGCCTACTACAAAAACTGTCAGTTGCATGTAATGCAAAGATGCAAGATAGGCCATAATTGATTTGGTTCGTCATGTACACAAACCGCATCACAAGTGCATCTAGGTGGGTAGGTTTATTCTAGGTATGCTCCTCTCATGCATCCCAAAGCCCCAGAACGTCGAGAGTCATACCCTACCAACGCGATCTCTCAAGTGACCTGAGTCCAAAAAAATGTCAAACTTTGACGGACTATTTCTTTCAATCTAGGACACATGATCAATCCATTTGAACCAGTGGGGTCACATGAGGATCATCTAAAATGTCCTATCTCTTTTTTTCACATCTTGGAGCCATTTTCAATTGGTAGCATTTTTTGGCCTGTTGCAAAAATCATCAGTTGCATGCAATGCAAAGTTGCAAGATAGGATAGAATTGATTTCGTTCGTCGTGTGCACAAATTGACATCACCAACATACCTAGGTGGGAACTTTTATGCTAGGGATTCTCCTCTCATGCATCCCAAAGCACTGGAACGTCAAGAGTCATACCCTACCGACATGATCTCTCAAGTGCTCTGAGTCCAAAACATTATCAAACTTTGATGGACCATTTTTTGCAATCTAGGATACATATGATCAATCTATTTGAACTTGTGGGGTCCTATGAGGCTCCTCTAAAATTTCCTATCTTGGATTTTGATGACTCAGAGCCATTTTCAATTGGTAGCATTTTTTCGCGTGCTGCAAAAATCATCAGTTGCATGCAATGCAAAGTTGCAAGATAGGATAGAATTGATTTGGTTCATCATGTGCATAAACTAACATCACAAGCACATTTGGGTGGGTATCTATATGCTAGGCATTCTCCTCTCATGCATCCTAAAGAGCCAAAACGTCAAGAGTCATAACCTATTGGTGCGATATCTCAAGTGCCCCGAGTCCCAACATTTGTCAAACTTTGATGGACTATTTCTTTCAATGTAGGACACATATGATCAATCCATTTGAACTTGTGGGACTGTGTGAGGCTCCTCTACAATTTCCTATCTCAGTTTTTAACGACTTGGAGCGATTTTCAATTGGTAGCATTTTTTCACTTGCTGCAAAAATCGTCAATTGCATGCAATGCAAAGTTGCAAGATAGGCTAGAATTGATTTGGTTTGTCATGTGCATAAAATGACATCACGAACGCGTCTCTAGATAAGCATTTTTACACTAGGCATGCTCCTCTCTTGCATCCCAAAGCACCGAAATATCAAGAGTAATACCCTACTAGCGCGATCTCTCAAGTGCCCCGAGTCCAAAAAATTGTCAAACTTTGATGGACTATTTCTTCCAATCCAGAACACAAATGATTGATTAATTTGAACCCATGGAGTCATGTGAGGCTCCTCTACAATGCCCTATCTTGGTTTTTGATGACTTAGAGCCATTTTCAATTGGTAGCATTTTTTTGCCTGCTGCAAAAACCGTTAGTTGCATGCAATGCAAAGTTGCAAGATAGGCTAGAATTGATTCAGTTTGTCTTGTGTACAAACCAACATCATGAGTGCATCTGGGTGGAAAGGTTTACACTAGGCATGCTCCTCTTGTGAATCCCAAAGCATCGGAACATCGAGAGTCATACCCTACTAATGTGATGTACAAGTTGCTTGACAACTTTGTTGACAATTTTTTTGACAATAATGAGATTTTTTTGCTCAAATTATATCTAGACTCAATCTATGACTCCTATGACCCGATAATGACTCAAATAATTCTCCATGATTATACAAGAATAAATAATGCACATGATTGACCTTATCACATCAGATAAACTCAAAACATAGACACAAACAATAATCACAAAACATTGTCACATATTAATAAAAAATTTACCTCTAAATATGGTCAAATTAGCTCTTGGCTATTTGAATATATTAAAAAATGTCTTAGAAATCATCTCATGGGATTTTATACAAAATTTGGCATTACAATATGTGCAATTTAGCTCATCTCCATTTTAATATAAAAAATTTGGCTTCTACATATGTATAAATTAGCTCATTGCCATTTAAATATATAAAACTATGCCCCTAAACATGTAAAAATCGGCTAATGGGCATTTATATATACAAAAAATAAATATAGAACAATTCGTCGACAGTATATATAAAATTCTCAAAATCATTCTACTCTGAACCATAGAATCAATCAAGTGAGCCTTCAGGATCAGCTCTAACCTGTATTATGTCAAGTATTGCCTCGTGGTCAGATTCACGAACTTTCCATAAAATCTTGTTATGATGTCTACCACGATACTTCATCAAATGAAGATTTGTTGCAACAACAAGGTTAGAGAAATGAAGAATATGTCTGTGTGTTTAAAAGTCCTCGAACAACCAAACATCATAATTCTTGATAGGGTATCTCCTAAGCCATGTTCCTATCATGACAACAAACCCTATTGGGTACTCAATACCGTCTCTGTCAATGATTGTGGTTGTCAATTTTCTTTTAAGCTCAACACAATGATACAAATAGTAATATGTTCCTTCTTCACTATTCTCTTCTGCAACAACTTCATACACATGACCTGCATTTTATAAAGTGATAATTAATACCCAAAATAAAGTGTGATGTACAACAAAATGAACCAAAAAGAATACTTGCAAAAAAATTAACTCAAAAAATCACCCGAATCCACTAGGTCGGATACATTGTCAAAATCATTGATGTCTCCATTTGACTCAATTTTAGTGCTTTAGGAATTTTGATATGTATCAATGGGAACCAATGGTATACAAGACCATTTGTCAACCCACTCTTGTGATTCACATTCTTCCCACAAAAAATACATGCATGAAGAGAAAAAACATACCATCTGTCTCGTATAAATTACTAGTGAACTTGCATTAAACTCATAAATGAGTGCATGTCACTCAATCCCACAACTATACAACAATATAGATAGTTTTTAATGCTAGATTCAGTGATCAACCAAAAATATCTATGAACCATTGATGCACCTATATTACCTAGACCCATCGTAGACTTACACCATTGCACAATTGTTTCTGCATCTATCAACTCAGCACCACCTTCGTACTTCAATTCTTATCTAGCTAGGGCCCATTTTACACATGCTCTTACACTATCGTGCTCTCCCTTACCATGTCCATCCTTAGTAAAATTCCCAAATATTGTACACCGCTTGTCATATGCATCCTTGTCAACCAATAAAACATCCTTGCATTTTTGAATTGTGTGGTGCAATTATCTGAGCATATTAAGTGTCAGTTGTATCGTATGTTCCTTTCCCTTAAACTATCATAGAAAACTTTAAAGCATCCTTGTACAAACTTTGATGAATGAGTATGATCATCACTTATGTAGAAGTGATGCTCTCTTACAACCTTTCTATCCTTCTTTGTTCTATCATCTGCATGCATGAATGCTATGTGTACAAAAATAAAAACTTGTGTAGAATGATAATACATAGATTACACTTCATTTTGAGGTTGTAGTGTATAATTTTCAGCAAAATCAATGATAGAGACAATGGTGCCAAGAGGAAATGTGTCCTTACATAACTTGAATTTCTCATCTAACCATCGAGCTCTATGTGTATGCATTATGTACTCATAAACTAGTTTCTCTTGAAACATTTTCATAAATTCTGCTACACATATATCATTTTTCACTAGCTCGCATCTCTTCAAATCTTTTCCATCTTTAACTCCATATGTCAATGTCTTGTATTTTCCAAAAGAAACTAGTTTCCCACCAATTTCATGTGTGCTCTCCAAATATACACATCTTGGTAAATGTTGCAAACCACCACATATAGCACAAAAACCTTCCAAAAAGGGCAACTTATAATAAATGCAAACATCATGTCTATTACATAACACACTTGAAATAAATTCTCTTACTAAATTAGGAGGTGCTTGTATATTGCATTCATGTAAAACATCGTTAGTGTGCAAAGTAGAAAAAATATGATGAAACATATCATAGTGCATGCAAAATTCAATATGTATCCTACAACAACATGTGGTGCGTACATGATTAATCTTAATATACAATGGTTTTTCCATTTCAAAAAATCTTTGAGAAATTCTTATTTGAGGAAACTTTTCGAGGAATCTTTCATAATTTTTTGTTTGAGTCATATCCAAATAGTGTTTGGCATGTGGCTCATGATTTGTAGACCCGATTTGCCTTCTAAGAACATCTCTTTGGTTGGGTGAAACTCTTGTGTTGTCATGCCAAAAATTTTCAATTAATGTTCTTAGTGCATCAACAATAACCTTGTCTTTGTGTGGTAGTCTTCCCGAGAATGCCCAAAGAGAATTATTGTTAGGTTCCTCTATTTTTTCTCGCCTCTGTAGTGCTTTACTTAATTTTGTTCTTCTAACATTTTAATGACTTGTTTTTCTTATCAAACGATCTTTTTTTATTTTCTTGCTTATTATGGTTGATATAATGACACGTCGAGTAGCATTAGAATCTTTAGTACATAATTTTGAACCAATAGCTCTTGATATGCATCAAATATATTTCTCACAATAGTTCTTTCACTGTTACTTTCAGACGATCTTAGGCCTAGAATTTTCATTCTCTCTAAAATTCAAATTTTTAATCATTTGAATATTTAATTGACATCTTGCAGTTTGATTTAAGTTTTCAAAATTATTTTTCCATATTCTTTTAACCATCCTCCTACAAGTTCATTCATTCATTTTATCAGACATTGACTTCAATATATTCTCATCAATGTCAATTAGATACTTTGGTTTCCTATGAATGATTCTAGGAGGTATTAACATCGGTGCATTGAGTACATTCAATTCATCAATTAGAGAAGGTGTATGTTCATCATTTAATTGTTTATTCAATGTGGCATCTTCTTCAATTGCATTACGTGCATTATGTTCATTTGGTAAATCGAATAGAGATGTTGAGGATGAAATACCTTCTTCTCCCATTGTTCCTATGTCACGTAATTTCTTCATATGTTGCCTTTGTCTTTCCTTTTTAGCCTCTCATTGTTCCATTGTTCCTCGCTTGTTCTTTCCCATGGTTGATATGAGTTCTCCTAAATAGATTCATATTCCATATAAATGTAAACAAAAGTTCATAAGCAAATAAATAAACATAAATATGAATCTTATCATTATTTTTTTGAATCAAAACTATTAAACAATCACAATAATATTGACAAAACTAATAAGAACAACAATTCAATCATTTGAAATTATATAAAAATAAAAAAAAATCACTTACTTCTATGTATGAAACAATGATAGAAGTGCATGCACAGTTGCAGTGGGGCCTTGAACGACCTCAAAAACTTCTTTCGAGGCCCTTGAGGCTTGTGGGCAAATAAAACTATGTCTAAGTACCCCGTACATGCTATATTAATAACCATGCCTACGCTGTTAGTCCTTAAAATGTTGGCAAGCCATATGGTATTTTTTTTCTACCATGTACTAATAACTAGCATGTACGTACTCCTATACCTTAAAAATGTTATGGCAGGGAAGTGAACTAGTAGGCTCAGTACCTCGTATGCTCTCCTATGCCTTAAATTTTTTATGGCAGGGCAGCGAACTAATAGGCTCAGTATCCCGTATGCGGTATTTTAATAGAGAGAGAGAGAGAGAGGGGAGAGAAGGGGGGAGGGAGAGAGAAGGAGGGGGGAGGGAGATAAGGAGGGAGACAAGAAGGGGTATGGAGGAAGGGAGAAGGGGAGATAGGGAGAGAGAGGTAGAGGGAGAGAGAGGAAGAGAGAGGGGAGAGAAGAGGGGAGGGAGAGAGAAGGAGGGAGAACAGAGAGAGAAGGAGGGGGGAGAGAGGTAGGGAGGGAGAGAAGAAGGTGTATGGAGGAATGGAGAAGGGAAGAGAGAGAGAGAGAGAGAGAGAGAGAGGGGGGGGAGGGAGCGAAGAAGGGGTATGGAGGAAGAGAGAAGGGGAGAGAATCAAGTCTCTATTTTGCACTTAAGTCTCTCTCTCTCTCCCCCCATTCTTTATCTACGAAGTCTCTCCCTCTTATCCTATATCTTTCTATCTCACTCTCCCCTTCTCTAAGTTGTATCTCTCCCTCCCTTTCTCCCCCCTCCCTCTATCCATTCATCATTACCTCTCTTTCCCACTCTCTCCCTCTCTCCCTCTCTTTGCACCTCTCTCTCTCTAGTCTCTTGTACTCTCCTTCCATCTCTTCTTCCCTCTTACTCAAACTCTCTCTATCTCTCACCCTCTCTATCTCTCTCTCACCTTCCCTCCCTCTACCTCTTAGATCTCTCTTTCTCTCCCAATCCCTCTATCCACCTCTTAGATCTCTCTATACCTCCCCCACTCCTTATCTCTCTATCCCCCCCACCCTCTCTATCCCCCCCACCCTCTCTCTCTCTCTCTCTCTCTCTCTCTCTCTCTCTCTCTCTCTCTCTCTCTCTCTCTCTCTCTCTCTCTCTCTGAGTCCCCTTCTTTGTGTCTCTCTTTATCTCTATCTCTCCCTCTATTTCCCTCTCTCTCTCTCTCTCCATCTCTCTCTCCCCCTCCCTTTCCCTTTCTCTATCTCAGTCTCCCCCCCTCTCTCTCTCTCCATCTCTCTTTCTCTCATTTATCTCTTGTCTCTCCCTCTTAGACTCTATCTATCTATCTCACTCTCCTCTCTTAGGGGTATCTCTCTCACCTTCCATCCCCTCCTCCCCCTCTCTCCCTATCTAGGGTCATATGGTATTCTTAGGGGTCATATGGTATCCTAGGAATCCATGCATGTGTCCTAAGGGGTCATAGGACACCATATGACTCCTTAGGACACCATATGACCCATAACAACACTAAAGAGGTCATATGGAGTCCTAAAAGGTCATGGGACACCATATGACCCCTTATCACACCATACAACGCATAATGACACCAAATAGTGTCCTAAGGGATCATAGAATATTATATGACCTCTTAGGACACCATACGACCCATAACGACACCATATGGAGTTCTAAGGGGTCAAATGGTATCCTAAGGGGTTGTAGGAGACCATATGACCCCTTAAGACACCATATGACCTCTAATGACACCGTACAGTGTCTTAAGGGGTCATAAGGTATCCTAGGGGTCATGGGACACTATAAGACACATAAAGACATGATATGGTGTCTTAAGGTATCATAGGACACCATATGACCCTTAGAACACAATATGACCCCTAACAACATCTAAGGGATCATAGGGTGTCCTAAGGGGTCATAGGACGCTATATGATCCCTTAGCACACCATAGGACCTATAACAACACAAAATAGTGTCCTAAGGGGTCATAGAACACCATATAACCCTTTAGAACACCATATGGTGTTTTTATGGGTTGTATGGTGTCCTAAGGGGTCATATGGCATCCTATGACCCCTTAGGACACCATATGGTGTTGTTATGGGTCGTATGGTGCCTTAAGGGGTCATATGGTGTCCTAAGGGGTCATAGGATACCATATGACCTCTAATGACACCTAAGGGGTCATATGGTGTCCCAAGGGGTCATAAAACACCATATGACCCATAATGACACCATACGGCCCATACTGACACCATATGGAATCCTAAGGGGTCGTATGGTGTCCTAAGGGATCATAGAACACCATATGACCCCTTAGGACACCATATGACCCATAACAACACCTAAGGGGTCATATGGAGTCCTAAGGGGTCATAAGACACCATATAACCCCTTAGTACACCATATGACCCAGAAAGATTATCCAACCAATACATCCACAGGATCCAAAGAAACCAATATATTCATCTGCTTCAAACGTTCTACTTTATATCCTATCTTTTTTATAAAAAAAATAAAATCGGCCACCTTGTCAATCTTCTTATCACCTCATCTATATGCAAACAAAAAGAAGATATATTGGAAGAGCCTCCCCATAACTTTTTATAAATTATGTCATACAATTTTCCTAATTAATAAATGATAGCTAATAACATGATATATTATTTAAAGTTATAAATAGAACATCATACAATAGAACATTGGTAGTTTAGTTTTGATATAGCTAAGTTAGACCATTGTTAGCATAAGAGAGACTCCAGGCGAAGAAACAACAAGGATTTGCTAAAAATCAAGTATAAGAGCTTGACCTAACCATAAGAGTACTACCTTTCTAAAACATGTGATACTCTTAAATTTTCAAGGCTATAGGATTTATCTCGATTGTGACTATAGGAATTACACACTTGATTTCTTTCATGGGTATGTACACTTCCAGGCCTTTTGACAAATGATAATCATCATATACTACCACTACCATGCTTACAACAAACTTCAATTTCTTTAGATGACGAGCATTGTCTAACAACATGGGAACTCTTGCATGCCCACCACCATCATTCTCTGTGACATCATATGTGTTACTCTCCCTCTTTCTCTTCCTACTAGTTGTTTCCTTGTGAAAAACATATTACCGGTTGTCTAACTCATCATTTTGCTTTGTTGACACTATTTTCTACATCTACTCTTCTCATTAAAAACACATTTGAGAAGAATATTGTTGTAGGTTTCCTTGTTTGTCATGGTAATGCACTCATGGTTCAATTTTAGACCCTTCTTCCTCCTATTCAATATACACACACAAATCCATTAGTCAATCTTCTTAGGAGAGCATACATGATAAAAATCAAAGAGGAAGTTGCCGACAAGAAATAAATTCACTTAGTGCAATAGAAGTGCAGACACGGTTGCAATAGGGTATGGAGGGAGGGAGGGAGAGAAGAAGAGAGAGGCACCTTTTACGCACTTGAGAGGGGAATACAATACACTTACATACACATAGATGTGTGTATACATATACTTAATATATTATATATTATTATATACATATACATATACATATATATATATATATATATATATATGTATGTATGTATGTATGTATATACACATATTATATATACAATATCATATTATACACACTCCCAAAATTTAAACAAATGTAGTGCGTATGCATTGTTTATAGTAACCATAGCGCGTATATGTTGTTTATAGTTAACATAGAGCGTACATGCTTCTTACACCATAAGTACCCCATACACGCTTTGTATACCATAGGTAGCCCATACGCACTTTTGACTGTTTAGGCTTGGAATAGGCCTGGATGACAAAGCTATGGTTTGGAATTTTTATTTCCCTCCATTTACCTCCTTTTTGACTTGTTTTATTTTATCAACTTGGTTTCTCGAGTTTGTCATCATCAAGTTTACACTTCATCAAGTGGGTATTTCTAAAATTGTAACCTTATTTTCACCCATCTTTTGAGCTTTCTAACCATATAATTTTTTAAAAATTTGAACAATAATAACATATTATTATTGAATTGGTGGATTGGTGATGGCCCCCTTTTGGATTCTGTTTGGGCTCCTCCTTTCAAAGAATTATGTCTTAGAAACATTCGCTCCTGGGTGGCTGATTATATTAGAGATGGAGCCTAGTTAGATCTCAAATTTGTGGGTAATGCTTTGATATCTTTGCAACCCTAGTTAAACTATATTCATATCCCTCACTCCCATGTGTAGGATGTAGTGTTCTGGAATTTCTCCTCTTCTGGGAAATTCAAGGTTGCTGATGCATACAAGTTCATCTCTAGAACTTTTTCTCCCTCCCCCTTCTGGGTTAGTATCTGGAATAAGATTTTAATTCCAAAAATCAATATCTTTTTTTGGATTTTATGTAGGGTAAGATTTCTACCATTGACAAACTTTGTAAAACAGGTCTTCCTATTAATAATATATACTTCCTATGCAAAGAAGCAGAGGAAAATGCTCGTCATTTGTTGTTGCACTGCTCTTTTGCCATCGATATCTGGAGTTTCTTCCTTGATATCTATAACACTAATCAGGTCTTCCATGATTCTATTCAAAGGGTGTGGTTTGAATGGAAGTGCCCCTTTGACAATCAGGCTTTGGGAGTCCTCTAGAACATGTCTCTTCCTCATATTGTTTGGGGTATTTGGAAAGAAAGAAATAATAGATTTTTAAGAGAATTGGAATCTCCTCCCTTTGTTGTGGCTATTAGAATAAAAAATGCTATCAAGGAGAATTTTATTCACTCATTCCTCAGTAGAAGGAATGACCATCCCCTCCCTACTCACTAGGAGGAGTGGGATACTATCAAACAGTGGAAAATTGGCTAGAATATCTCCATTCCTATGCATAAAATTAAACATTGCAGACAAAATGTTCCATGGCATGCCCCCCTCTGGGATGGATCAAAAACAATTTGGACAGGGCATCTAAAGGTAATCCTAGGCCAGTTGGGTGTGGGGGAGTGGCTAGGACTCATATGGGTTTTCTGGTTTCTACGGTGGTGCTCCCTCTGGGCACCCAGTCCAACCATTTTGTGGAGGCCAACACTGCCCATTTTGGGTTACACGTGGCTAAAAGGGAAGGTTTTAGAAAGGTCTAGCTGGAATCTAACTCACTCAACATTATCAATTGTTTGAATGGGCGTATGAATCTTAGCTGGACTATTGCCAAATTTATCAAAGATTGTTGTGATATGATTAAAGAGTTGGATAAATTCAAAATTTCTCACATATTTTGGGAAGGCAATAGAGTGGCGGATTTACTGGCAAATATGGCGGTGGGCTACGTGGCGGCAAAATGGTGGAGCAATCAGGACTCTTTCCCGAAAAGCTTGTGTGACTTGACATATGATGATACTGTCCACTTGTGGTAATCAATGAAGAACAATCATGATTTGATTAAGTTGTTAGGGACATGGTTTCCTTTCGATTTCCCTATCCGAAGATCTAGAAACTTCCCTTGTGACTGGATTTTCTGTCTTCTCGTGTGGCCCTTGTCCTATTTCTGTTTGGAGACTTGTCTTGTGTGGCCCATTTCCTGTCTCTGTTTGGCAACCCAGACCATTATGGGTGGGGATAATAATAGGAAAGAACCACCCACTTTTGATAAATGGAAGAAAAATAAGGTGTGGCAGGAAATTGTTGATGGGGGAATGATTCCCTTCTTGGAAAGACTCCATGGCCCTTCTCCTCTACTCACGGAAATGTTTTTCAATGGGTGGAAAAAAGGGGTTTTGAGGGCCTATGGTGCTGATTATTAGATGGATGAAACCTTGGTGGCTACATTTATGGGTTTGGCTATGAATGGCAAAAGGTTTCACAGAGATAGAAAAACAGGGGACGAAGACATGGTGAATTTTTTTAATAAAGATAAGGAGCATTCAAGAGTTAATAAAATGGTTGATGGTTGCTATAACAGAAAGGATCTTATATCTCCTTGGGCGAACATGGCCGAGTTCATCATGAGGTACATTACGCTTGATGGCGGATATGCCAGTATCTTTTCTTATCATTTTACCAGCTTGAATCACTTTAGGCATGGCAAAGTTATTTCGATTCCTTTCTATCTGGTCTCTTCTTTGGAGAATATCCTAGAAAAATATGCCAAGAATCCAAATAATCTGGTCCTCCATGAAGGGCTTATTGTGCTCATTATGGATTACACGAAAGCCCTTGAAGTTGTGCCCTCTCTCTCTAAGAAAGGCCAAATCCCTAATTCTAATGTTTAAGATGTCTCAGATTCAGATACGGAGATGGAGGATAGTGGGAGCACCAAACCCCTTGTTGACCCTGATTATAAGCCGGTTGAAGAGGGTGAGATGTTGGTCACTCCTGGAACCCATAGTAGCAAGAACCCCCCCATATGGGCTGCAAGTAAATATAAATTGACCAACAAGATGATTTCTAAAATGAGCCTTATTCCAAAAAGAAGAATTTGGTTGCTAAAGACTATCCTCCCAAAACCTTGGACCATGAAATCAAATTGGACATTCCTCTTAATGTCTCGAAGGAGAAGCAGGGGACTCTGCTTAAAGATGTAGATAGTGGTTTATAGAAGGAAAGTTCTTTGATGAATCTAGTGATGTAAGCGACTAGAAGCCAAGAGAAGTGCTGGAAGTGGGTGGGGAAAGAGATTGATACCCTCAAAGAGGGGGTTAAGAAGATAATTGATATCTTCACTGATTCACCTGAGCCTAGAAAAATGGAGAAGCTCATGATCATGACCCAAAAGCTTTCCCATTTATGTGGAGGTTATGAAATGTAAACACGAGCAAAAAATTGAGATGGTTGAGCAGTCTATGGAGGAGATCAAGAATAATCTTAAGAATCTAGTTGACATAAGCAAGGAAGTCATGAATAATAGTATGAAGGGGATGGAAAAGATCAATGCCATGGTGGTGGAGTACAAATCCAATCCTATTGACAGTGATCTTGATGGTAGTAAGACAAAGAAAGATCTAGGCGGTGAAGACTCTGCTGTTGGTGGCAATAAAACTACAGGCCCTAGTTCTAGGACCAGAAGTAGGAGTAGCAATAAGGGTACCTCATGGTTCATTATGGAGGAATTGGAGGAAATAAATAAGTCTACCATACAGAAGAACAAGGAACTGGTGCACTTGCTTAATTGAGTAGTTGTTTGTGTTTTGTTTTGTTGCCTGTTGTTTCTTTTTTCTTTTGTGTTCAGTCTAGGGTGTTCCCCTATTTTGCTGTTGGTTTCTGTTCGGTTGGCTGATGGCCAATTTTTGTAAAACTCTTGGTTTCGGGTCTGTGTAAACCCGTTCATCTATATCAAAAACATATTATTATTGAATTTCTTTTACCATTGTCTCCATAGTTCTCACAGAAATAGGTGCACCATTTTTTTAATAACTTTTGATATACTTATCCAAATTTTAAAAAATTATATATTATTGTAGTGAACTTGATTATTTACAATTTTTAAAAAAAAATTGTATTTTCAATTTGTTTAGTGCAACTTATGCTTCGTGCACGAACAGGTACCTAATTTTCAGGATGTGCTCAATTGGAAAAATCATTAAAAAAAAATACTCAACAAAAAATTACAAAAAAATACACATATTCTAGTGCTCACACGTACCTATCTTTTCTACCAAAGGATTTGTCAAAATATTAAATATAACTATGACTTTTTTGATGTGCATGTTAGACACTATGTTATGTTTTTAAGAAAAAATCAAGGTCTATTTTTCATGTGCGAAGAATTTGACCCCCTTAATCTTATCCAATTTTGAAAAAGTTTAGTAGTTTGGAAACTAGATTCAGAGTACTACAATATTTGTTCTTTGATTATCTTCATATCTTGAGTGGATGACTTTTAAATTTTTCCTCCAAGTTCAGGTTCACCTGATTTCAAAAAAATCTTGTCCACTTATACCCCCCTTTTTGACCACCATCTTTGTGCACTTACCCATGGAGCAAAATTCTCATTTAGACCTCATCCTTGCCAAGGTCAGAGAGCGAAATTCCTTATCTAGAGCCTTGTCCTTCCAAAGGACCTAGAGAGAACTTGACCCTGTCCTTCCAAGGGTCCTGAAGCGAATTTCATGCCTTGTCCTTCCTAAGTCTATTAAGTGAAATTATGTGGATAAGTCATAGGGCGGATGTTGAATTGATGTCCTTCCGAAGGTCCTAGAGAGAATTTCATACATTTTCCTTGCTGAGGGTCGAGAGAGAACTTGAATATGTGTATCTTCAAGAAGTCTTAAAGAGAACTTTGTCTAGAGTCGCGAGTGTACCTTGCCAAGGATAGAGAGAAAACTTCAATTTGAGTCTTTTCCTTGTCAAGGACATAGATAAAATTATCATTTAAGTCTTGTCCTTCCCAAGGATGAAGAGCTAATTTTCATTATAGGTCTTGTCCTTCCTAAGGACAAAGTGCAAATTTTCATTATAGGTCCTATCCTTCCTAAGGATGAAGATAAAATTTTCACTATAGGTCCTATCCTTCCTAAGGATGAAGAGATAATTTAAAAGTCATTTCCTTTCAAAAGGCCTAGAAAGAATTTATCTAAAGACAAGATGAAGAAAGTTTGTGTTGAGTCGACCAGCATGAGGAAGATAATTTATTATTTTGTCAAAGTAAGTCGGCCTTATACCCCAAAAGACACACCTTTACCCTAAATAACATATAGAAGAGAAGTCAAAAGGATCATTTTAGCATCAATTCAAAGCATAATTCGTCTCTAAAAGAGAATTTTTTCAGTAGGCCAGATAATTACTCCAATTGAATAGCATACTTTAGCAGAACATCAGCAAATTCTATCAACATAAGATCAAATTTCATCATTGGAGATATAGGTCTAATCTTTTGGAGCAGGCGAGATTCATCATTTGAGAACCAAAGAGAAGCAAATTTGCTCAGCCAACAAGCTTATCAACCAGCAAATTCACCTTAAGACAACCCAGATTTGTCCTAGGGTATTCATCTTATCTTCCGCAATGAATTTATTGATTTTTATCAATTCTCTTTTATCAGATTTGGAGAAAATTGCATAAAATCAAAATAAGAGATTATGTAAGGGTTATATACCATGTATGTTTGATTCCCAATTTTTTATTTTGCAGGAGGCAAGGAGAGAGATGAAAGGGGCCAGGTTGAAGAAAGATTGGAGTAAAGACCTCAAAGAGAAAGTTTCAACACCAAGGACAAGATACAAGGGGACCACTTCAAGAAGCTTCATCAACATCAAGAACACCTCAAGTGCATGAAGAAGACTCAAAGTGCTACTAGGTTGAAAAACTTCAAGTGTTCAACAACTGCAAGCAAAAAAGTGGGATATATACAAGGTTTTTATTCTATCAAATTGACATGAAGAGATCAGAGGAGTGTTAAGGAGAAGTAATACAATCACTCCAAGGCAAGCAAGCAAGGATAGAAGAAGGACTCAGCTACATCAATAATTCCCATCACCTCTACTTCGAGCGAGCTAGATAATGTTGAGTATCAAGATATTACTCTTGATATCCCTTCATAATGATGAATCCAATCAAGTCTATGAAGTGCAAGATAAAAGTGGCATCCCAGTCACCATTCCTCTAGTCAATGAAGTCCACATCAACATGTCTAGAAGCAATACACCTAGTTCATACACAGATGCACAAACTCTGATGTACCTACCCTCAATATCTATTGGTCCAAAGTCACTAAACACAATTTCCTCATTGGCTAAGGATATTTTTTTGTAACAAACCCTAATTAGGGTTTAATTATAAAATCTCGACCATTGGTGGAGATTAAATCCTGGTCATTCAATGTAAATGGGCTTTCTATATACAGCTCAAACTCTTCATTTGTAAAGGTTAATAACTAATAGTTAGTAATAGGAGAGAGTAGAATAGCAATTAGAATATAAATTAGAGTAGGAGAAGGCAAATATTATTGCCAAACATGGTTGTAAGAACAACTGATTTCATTGAAATTATGGTGAATTTTCTTTGTTACTTTAACAAATCGCATGGTCTTCGCTTCTTTATTTACTTTCATGTTTATTAGGTTGAGTGGAGGAATATGTTGAATATATTTATGTAGAATCAACCCAGTTCATACCACTAGAACTTACTGATTGTAAGTGTGCCTTGTGTGGTCCACTGGAATGATATGAGATAAACTTTGAATCATTATTCATCCATTGCTTATGCATTAACTTTAATGGTGATCAATGTTTGATGGTATCGATTTGAATATCTTTGAAATGTCCTTAGAAGATTGCATTGAGCTTGTGTCAAATTGTTTAAGTTGATGGTGAGACCTCGCTCGGTAGGGCTCCATATAGTCATTCATCTATGTTCTTACATTCTACGCCTTAGAAAATACCTTCTCAACCCTTTACCTTTTTCCTATTTTTCCGAATAAAGCTAGTTTAGGACAAAGAGCATCACCATATAGCAACATCAAAGAGCATCACCATATAGCAACATCAAATGATCGAATTCTAGCAAATCAAGAATTCAGGAATTCGAATGTAAGTCCCTTTATGATTTGATCATATTCACATTAACCAACAGAGCCTATCCACATGTAGTGACCCTACATTCATGAACCTTGGAGTTGTCTCGAATGATCCTTAAGCTAATCTTCAGCATCTAAGAGATTTTGTTCAAGAGAGGATAAGATACTTCAGGTATTTTATTTTGCGTTTGCATGTGCCTAAAAACATATCAACACAGTCACAAGAGATTACAAAGAAGCAACCCAAGATAATATTGGAGCAGCTAACCCAAGGAGGGCTTCAAAACAACATGTTGCAGTCCCAGAGTAGAGTATAGAACACTAAGATCATAAAGATCTCAGACCATAAAGGGACTTCTTGCAATGACATAAAAAAAAGGTTTCAAAATCATGCCATCAAGTATCAAAAAAATACCAAAACAATTAGAACAAATATGGGATAATGAGATGAAGGAATACACAATCAACAAGTAGAGAATCCAGCTAAAAAGGAGCAGTCAATGTCTTAGTCATAGTCATTTAGCATTCCAAAACTTCAATTTGGCGTTAAGGAAATAAGAGTTTTCTAGAAAATATGAAATGCAAAACAAGAATCATCAACAAAATTATAGTCTTCATGGCAGAATATTAGTCTAGAACACAATGAAAGGAAGACAGGGAAATATAGTCATCATGACCACATAAGGTAACCAAAGACCTAAAAGTGCAGTCTATAGGGATTTCATTGTTGGCAAATGCACACTCCAATGACACATTGTAGGTGATTGAAGGTTTTGTCATTGATGGCAACCTTACAATCCTATGACACCGGCAAGGCAATCCACTGGCACACAGACCATCGGTACTAGCAGTTAAAGGAAGCATACTAGCACAGAGGCCAATAGGAATTTTGCTTGTAATTTATTTTGTAAATTATTGTAAAATCATTGTAAGTTGACTTGGCAAGTTGTAAAATGACTCATATATATAAGAGATCATTGTAGAATAATTAAGTAAGCATGGAGGAATGTAATTAGGCGAAATAAGATAGACCTATTACGCGAATTATAGGTTAAGGGTTTATGTATGAAGCAGAGCTATAAACCGATACTGGATCTGGCATAGTAGATGCTATTTTGTAGTAGTACAAGACAATGGATTTATATAATCCATTTTGTAAGTCAGTGAGACTTCCCATTTTGTAATTGAGCAGTGAGCTCTAGGCACTTGGCCTTCCTGCATGTGCAGGCCCCTCTTGTAGCAATAATATTCTCTTATTGGTCAGTAAGTGAATATTGTGGGTCACAAACCCCATCGAGGTTTTTCCCACATCGGATTTCCTTGTTAAACTATTGTGTTATGGTGTATTTTTCATGTGGTTGTTGTTATCTTTGTTTATTGTATTACTTTATGTTTACCGGTATACAATATTAATATGTTCTACATGTTTTAAGTTAAGAAATTTCTCAAACCGGTTAGATACTGATTCACCCCCCCCCCCTCTCAGTATCTGTGGGAACCCTAAAAATTGGTATCAGAGTTTGGTCCTCTATTTTTAGAAGCCTAACAGCTTGAGGAAGATCTTGACACCGGTAGAGATGGAAAACTTGATGAAGCAATTAGAAGCAGTTCTCTCAGACTATGATACAAAAAAGTTGAAAAATATCAAACTTGAAGATGATCTAAAGGCTGCACAGGATATTATTCAAGCACTTCAAGAAAATCTTACCATTGCAAGGAACAAGAGAAGATAACTTTGTGAAAAGATGCAAAATGAAAATGATGAAAAGAAAACTCTTCGTGATTTGATAAGCAAGCTGAAACAAGAAAACATGACAACAAAGAATGAGATGCAAGATATGACTATGAGATTTTGTAAGGAAATTGAAGATAGAAAGAAGAATGAAGAAGATTTTACTAGAAGACTAAGTGATGCTGCAAATAAGAACACCAAACTTAGCTATGAAAATGATTTGTTGAAGATAGATCTGATGCATGCACAAAATGACTCAAATGAACTTATGAGACAGAAAGAAATCTTAGAAAAAGAAAGGTTAAAAGGTAAGGCTAAAGATATTAAATGGAGACTAAGTCCAAAATTGGACTACCTCGCCTCCTTAAGAAAAAACATATCTGATGCCTTGATTCATGGACATAAAACACCGGCAGAGCAAATGCAACACCTCACCGGTACAGTTCAGAGGACAAAGACTGCAATAAAAGACACTAAAAAGTTTCTTGAGAGCTTAAATTTGGTTTTGGTAGATCTTTTTCAGATTGTAACCAACCGGTTACAAGGGTAAAATAGGAAACCACACTCTATTGACACTTTGACAACCTTTGTCATTGATGCCAAAGAGGGAGTAGTGGAATGAGAAAAATAATCAGCAAAAGACTCATCAACTCAGGGGAAGTACACATTCTTTTGGCACACAATTTTGGTAAAGTTTTTTGGACTTCAATTTTTGGATACACTTTTGAATTTTTCTCATGAGTGTTGCCATCAATGCCAAGGGGGAGATTGTTGGACAATGCACACTCCAATGAGACATTGTAGTTGATTGAAGGTTTTTTCATTGATGACAACCTTACAATCCTATGACATCGGCAAGGCAATCCACCAGCACTAGCAAGGAAAGACTTTACACCAGCACATAGACCACAGACACCAGCAGTCAAAAGAAGCATACCAGCATAGAGGCCGACAGGAATTTTGTTTGTAATTTATTTTGTGAATTATTGTAAAATCATTGTAAGCTAACTTGGCAAGTTGTAAAATGACTCATATATATAAGAGATCATTGTAGAACAATTAAGTAAGCATGGAGGAATATAATTCACATAATAGGTAACAGTGATCCTAAGAAGCCAAGATACAAGGCACAAAAGGTTTTTATCAGTTAATACCTTAATTCAAGGTATAAAGCTACAAAAGTTTTGAAAAATCTAAGAACAATGATTCTACAGAATATAGTATGAATAAGGTAATAGCAGCATTCCAACATTCCATGGAATATTTTTAGTCACGCCATGAAGGTATCAATTCTTGTTTAATTATCATGAGTAATAAAAATTACAAGGAAAAATGGAGGTTATATTCACAATAAAAAACATGCTACAATAGTTATACATTAATACAAGTGAAGAACTAAAGGATTTGAAGTCATAACATTGTCAAGATAGAGGTTGAATAAAGATCTTCTATTGCCAAAGGTTAGCATGAAACATGTAGCAAAAGGAAAACCTAAAGCCAAATATGTAACTCTATTAGATCACTTATGATCAAGGTTTAAGATAGGTCCATCTATAAATATAGTACCAAATATTAGGTCACATGATTAAGAGCATAGCCATGGTGATTATTAAAGAGCATACAAAATACAGTGGTCACTTACAGGGAGTTTCAAAGCCATACAAATAAGTGACCTTCACACGACCAATAGTGGCATGGGTACCATAGAAGGTCATAGCCTCAAACCATCCTTGAAAGTAGCCATAAAACATTCAAATCATAGTCATGGTGACTAGGGATCCGGAAGTATCATTCATTTGGCCAAATGGAGGATCACAACCTCAAACCATGGCATGAGTAATACATGAAGACAATGTTATTTGATTGATAAACAATGATGCAATAAAACAATAGTCCAAGCACCCAAGTTAAATACCATAGAACAATTTAATATTGGATAGGGGCTCATCATTTTTTGTATATAATATCCCTCCACAAAGACAAGTAGTCTCACAATGATATTGTAGTCAGGAAGGTAATAAAAAATGAGCATGGATCATTCATGACTAGGTGTATTGCAATGTTTAAAGAGTTTGTATTGACAAACAGAGCCATTTACTGTCAAATAAAATCATTGTTGGATACAATAGACCCAAACAAAAGTAAAGGCCCTGGATGCCATTAAGCTAACCAAATTACTACTCAAGATACTCATTGAAGCATTTTTGTGACAAATTGACAATACTTTCAGAACAGTACAAGATACCAAAGGACAATGATATACTGATAGAAAAAACAAATCATAGCATGATTCAATACTCTAAAGATAGATAATTAATGGCAAGGTATGATCAGTTACAACAAGTTGATAAAGACATTCATGGTAGCACTCAGGGCTTGAAGACTTATAAATGGAGTCCATGAAGAATTAAAAATACAACTAGGATATGCAATGCCAAACTCCAGAAATTTTTCCAATGTTCTACCTTACCACACCATAATGAAAGCTTTCAAACAATGTTTGGACTTTCCTTAGTGTGGGGAAACACCTACTTTTCAATCAAATAAAAAATGAATAAACCCTAAATACAAAAATCCCAATATGAGATGTAAAAATGTCTTGGAGTGATGGCGAGTGACTCACCTCAATATCCTACACCCATTCGTGTACTCAACAATGCCGATGCCAGATATCTACAATCAATTCTTATTCAAAACTATGCAATAGAAACCAATTCCAAAATATAATGGGGAAAATTGAGTGCATATATTTAGAAAGCAAAATATACAAACTGAATTAACCAAAAACATTCCATGATTCCAAGAAATGTAGCAAAATATTTCAAGAAAATGGAATTGGGAGATGTAAAGCCTATTCAACCAATTCATACGACTACAAAATGATCGAGTATAATAGGATTGTTGTATTTTATTCCCTGTAAAATTTTACTTCCATATGTTATTAGGCATATTATTTTAAAGATAACCATCGGTTATTCCTGCTTATAGCGTGATTTAAACCAGATCATTAAATTTAGCCTAAAATATCATTCAAACCACATAATTTAACCAAGTTCTAGGTATCTAGAAATTTCTCAGAGGTTGAATGGAATAAAAATTAAAACGAAGACTGGGCAACCATAAGATAGGATTTAGTAGTAAAATAAACACGTGTCAAGCCCTAGACACTAATGAATCAGTTTTCTTCTAAGCTGAAAAGTAGAGCAAATACTTTCATGTGGTTTGGATGCCTACACAATACAATAAAAAAAAGCTTTCTACGGTCTTCTTTAAAATGCATCTTTGTATAAACAAGTTTTTCATGGTTTTTCAACATCATCATTACAAACCATAAATTGACGTTTAGCTACATTTCCTAAGCCCCGTTATTGTATCATAAATTGGTTCGATGATTTCATATAAATCTTCCATATACATGTGTAAATATGAGTGATGGACCTAATTCAATATGGACCTAACCTTCGCCCTTTCAGCTAGCCTATTTCATCATTTCGATATCCAGCAATAGAGTCGGGTGTAGACACTTACTATTGGTCATCACTCCTACGTCGCTAACCTTATTTTTAACATGTCTTCTATGTCGCATTTGATCTTCATCATATATTGTCATTGTGTCATTCCTCTGGTTTCATTTCATTTCAAATCCAACCCTAATCGGTCTTGTTCATTCACATTTGGTCCTAAATCATTATGATTGGCATTTTATCATTTTCAAATCATTTGAATTAGTCTCATCTTGACAATTATATTTAATTCCCTCTTTGTTGATAATTAATTAGTCATTCATTATCAACCTCTTTACCAATCAATTTCAATCAGTCCTATGTGACACTCTATCAACCTTTCATGGCACTTTATCAATCGATCTTATCTTTATCAAGTCATTATCAATTGATCTTATCAATCTTATCAGTCTCTTATTAAAATCATTATCAATCTTGAGTCTTTTTTTAATCTTTTGTCCTATTTATTGTCAGCCTCAGTCAATTGTCATTAATTATTAGCCAATCAATCATCATTATTAGGACCTAATTCAACAATCAGGTTGGTGTCTTAAATTATTCAAATCATTTCCCCTCGTTTGATTAATTAAATAATTAATCAATCCCCTTTCTTACTAATGTGTCCTCCCTTTTGAATAAATACATGAATATTTATTTATTCTTTCACCTTTTTCCTACAATTAATATTTTTTTACACATGAACACATTAAATTTGATAATTTTGTGAGTTTGATATTTGCATACAGGTTTATGTGTGAATTTGTTCTTGCATGCAAGTTTTATGTACTAATCAATTGTTGCATACAAGTTTTTTGAATGAATCCATTATTGCATGCAGATTTTTTGGACTAATTTGTTGTTGCATGCAAGTTTTATGTGAGGATCTATTGTTTCATGTGGGTTTTATGGAGTCTAAACAATGATTCATGCAGGATTTTTTCACATGCAATGAACAATTTTTTTTTACATATCCTAATTAAAGAGGTTTTAATGAACAGTAATTATTCACATAGCCTAATTAGAGGGTTTTAATGAACAACAATTTTTCACATAGCCTAATTAGGAGTTTTGAATGAACGACAATTTCTCACATAGCCTAATTAGGAGGTTTGAATGAATCCTACAATTCTCACATAGTCTTAATTAGGATTTGGATCAAAGAACAACAACAAATTTCACATTTCATGCATGCAAAGGGTTTGCAATGAACAACAAATTGCATTTAATTATGGTTTAAATTGTTCAAATCCTTTACAAATTAAGGTAGAATTAACCTCATCTAGTCTTAACTAGGATGCAAATGGATCAATAAACTCATTTCATTTCCTAAAGGTTAAACAATCATTGTTTGTCATGTCCTCTTTTCTTTTGATTGCGTGCTTTTACTTTTAGAGTGTCTACCTCTTGATTTTCTTGGCTCTTGACATAGGCATTGATGAGAGGGAACGACCCAAGTGGTAATGAGCTAAGGACATGCTCTTCCAAACCACTATAAATAAATGCATTTGTGACAAAAGTTTCAAGCGACGTGTATCAATGTGTCATACCGACATAAGTCTCCCTCAGTATCTATGTGACATGTAAAAACCTATAGAGCATAACCTTTGCAAGATGGGAGGCCTCCTTAATGGAGTGAAACGCCACATGTATGGCCACCTGAATAGATGCCTTGACTAAAAACTCTTTGTTTTAGAAGCCAAAAACCTTCTAGTTGTTGTTACAAGAGGTCAGACCTCTGATGACTTCTCACATCCTTACAATTCTTAGTAGAGATACAAAGTTCACCATGGGGAGTTTCCATGGGGACTAATGTTTGGCTACCTCAAAGAAGTTAGTGTCATGGAGTGGAGCTAGTGGGGTCAAGCATCTGAGTATCTGCTATGAGAAAGCATAGTTGGGGAAACCCAAGTGAGATCCAATATCTATTGTCCTTACCAACCATAGGATTCATTGTTGAAGGTGCATGATTGTCTTGTGTTAAGGTCAAACAAACATTTTTGTCTTCTCTCATAAGTGTTCATAAACAACCTTGGTTTTCAAAAGAAAACAAGTTTACAATAGTTCAAACAAGCTTCATGCCTAACCAAGTTTAAACCAAGAGTAAAAATTTTGTCCAAGTATTCATCCAACATTTGAACATGACTTGTCAAAACATTGGATACCCTTGTTTCAAAATTCATGTCACTTAGGGTTAGGTTTGCATAGTTAAAACTTAGGTCTTAGGACATATTGTCATTACCCTTCATTTTAGTCCATTTCATTGTAAGAATCCTCATTTGATTTTTCTAAGTCTTCATTGCATTATCATCATTCCAAAATTAGGTCTTTGCTTAAGTTGCATTTTGCATTTCCAAAGTCATTGGTCCTCACATATCCCTATCACATTGGCTTTGTCATTTCATATTCCAAACCCTAGGTCTTGTCTTAGGTTAACATTTTCAAACATTTGCATTCATATCCTTGGTTCATATCATTTTGTCATATCATATCATATCTTGAGATCATATTCATATCATATCCTTAGGCCATTGTCATTATCATTGTCCTCTTGTATATTAGTCTCAAAATTAGATTTGTCAATCTTGCAAAATCAAAACTTTAGATTAAACCCTGAGTCATTGTTAAGGTATCTTGACCTTGTCTGATATTTTGTCCTCTTATCAACATCATTTTGTCAAACCTATCTTAGTATCAAGCGTATAGGTGAGAGATTGTCAATTTGTCTTCCTATCATTTAGTCCTTTTGTCCTTTGTCTTCTTAAGGTCTTGACTTCATTTCAGCTTCCTAAGGGTTGCATCTTTAGGTTTTCATTCCATGAGTTTGTCCAAACCTAAAAAACAACAAAAAAACATAGGCTGCACTTTTGCCCTAGTTTTAATTATCATTTGCATTCCCTAAGGTTGCACTTATTTGCATTTCTCATTCCATTATTTGCATATCATTGTCATTCAAAATTTCAAAAATCCCCAAAAAATTTCATAGGGACATGCTTGTTGAAATGAGGTCCCAAGTCCCTTCTGAAGCCATGTCGTTACAATTGAGCAATCGATCATGTCAATCCAATTTCTATTTGTCTCAAAACTTGAATCAAATATTTTATGACAAAACAAGTATCCAAATATGAAAACTAGAGGAGAAACTAGCTCAATAAAAAGAGATCTTAGACCAAAAAGTGAAAAACAATAAAAATATTAGATCCCAAATTTCTAAAACATTTTAAAAACTTCAAGGTCCAAACCCAAACTTTGAGCCAATTCATGTAAAATCTCTTATCGAACGATCATATATACTAACTCTCATCTCTCAAATAGAGAAGATGAAACAATTTCAAGAAACAAACACAAATTTCAATCAAGTCCCAAATCAAACTTCAATCGATCAAAATTTGTTCAATCAAATTTTGAATCAACAACATATCCAAAAACAACAACCAATGGTTCAACATATCCCACAACAACAACCAATAGTTCAACATTTCCAAACAACACAACCAATGGTCCAACATGTCCAACTAATACAATTGACCATGCAATTTCAACAATATTCTCAACCAATCACACAATGTCAACAATTGGTCCAACCAACTATCAAGTATCGACAACAAACGCAATATCAAAAAAAAAAACCAAAATTTCAAGAAAAAAAGTTGCAACACACATCAAGCCAAATTTCAAACATGTAAGACCAATTTGACCAACATCCAATCCAAAATCAAAATATAACACCTAATCAAAACCAAATCCCTTTCAAACAAGTCCAAAATCAAAACCCAACCATGTCAAAATCTCACAAGGATTCAAATGCATCTCTAAAGAATAATGACTCTATTACAAAGTTCTTGAAGAGAGTCCTAAGTGATTTTTCTTAGAATGATCAAAATCATATGCTCATATCTAGCAATGGTTCATTGTCCCATCATAAACAAATTGACTTTCCAATGGCCTCTATTCCTACACCTTTTCCAATTTCACAAGAACCTCCCATATCCTCTCCTAAAGCTCCACAAAAGCAATTTCCACCATTTCCTCCGAATGATACATCAAATAATGTATCCTCCTAAGGGTTGTCTACAACATAAATACAAATTAATCTATGTCTTTATACAAATCCCTTGTACTATTTGGAAATGCAAGATTTAATGCCACCAAATGTTTTCTCTTTTAGAGAGTCCCATTCAAACTCCATCTTTCTCATGTCAAAGCATTGATCCTTTGCCAAAATACTCCATGCATATCCAAAGTCCAATCCCATGTCAAGAGGATAATTTGGATCACAAAGAAATGTGTCTAGATATGGATCAAGATCAGGATCCCAAAACCTTATCATCACATCCAATCGTTGACCAGGATCCCATATTCCCAGACACTTATGATGATCCCCGTATCCCTATCCAAGAACATGACACCTTTTCAAATCTCGTTGACATTCCACTACTTAAGAAAGATCAAGTTATCCCTCCCATTATTCCTAATGATCCCATTGAAATCCAAGAGAAAAGAACCTTTAAAGAGGAATCCAATGATCTTCCTCCTTGTCAAAATAAAATATTTCGTTTAAATCCCCCACAAGATCCCTTTGTTCCTCCCTCTCCATGTCTTAATCCTCCATATACACCCCAAGATCTCATTTCTTTTGATGATCTCATTATTCCTCCCATTCCATCTCACGAAGATCATATCATTGACCTTGATCCCCCTCATGCTTCTAACATGTTGGTGCAAGATGTTCATGAATCCCCTACATGCACAATGGGTTATTCCACTTTGGTCCAATCCGATCCACTTCATGATCCCAAGATTTCTTTCATATCATATCCACTTTAAAATGGACTCACATATTCTTCCCAAAGCAAAGACTATCCTATGGGTCAAGATATTTATAAAGACAAAGGGGTAGACCTTCATGAGAAAGAACCCCTCCATGTCAAAGGAAATATTAATGTTCATGGCTTCAGTGACATTCCTCAAGATGTTGGTATTCCTACCAAACCTAAATCTACTCATACACCTTCCCCTTCATACCTTCCATCCATTTTAGGTCCTTATATCCCTCTATCTTCTATGTAGGGTCAACAAAGGCACACATCTTCAAGCACCTTCCATAGATATAAAAGACCTCCATTTCATTCCTATCCATCCATACAATCCTCTTTTTCTCCAAGCAATTTGGGTGCCAAGCATAAAAGTTATAAGTCTAACAATCCACATACAGAAAAGGATCAACACGTCCAATCTAATTGACATGTCAAAACAAAGCAAAATATGGTCGAAAAAGAAAAAGAAAAATCCAAAAGGCCACAAAGGCCCATTGAGAAAATAAAAGAAAATTCAAAATCTATTTGGGTTCCTAAATCCCTTGTGCAAGAAATGCATTCCAAGGAACTACAAAAGCATGAAAAATAAAAAATAATGTGGGTTCCTAAGTGGCTCCTTGAAGCACAACAGTCTAAAGAAACATCAAAATTGGCATCCAAAATTGCTATTCCTCCATACAAAACTTTCAAAACTATTCCTCCATCACCTCCTTCATCATTTTTGGGTCCTTATGTCCCAAAATCCCTAGCCTTTCCTCCATATAAATCCCAATATCCTACATTCACTTTTTCTCCATCACTCAACTACCCCTCAAAGTGTGTGCCAATTTTGATCTTGCCAACATTCCCATCCGCTCAAGTGCACTTCTTCCAATACCCTATCCATTATCTAATGCATACTTTCCATCCTCCTGTCCCTCTAATCCACTCTTTTGCATAAATCCTTACCTTAGTCCCATTTAATTTTAATGTCATTATCCTGCCAATGTCTTTAAGAATACCTTCAATAGCCATGGTCATTTGGAACACAAATTTAAAGCCCAATATCCAAACAACAAGATGCTTGATTCCTTCTTCCATCCCCTATCATGTGTCCATTTTCTTCCAAAAAATCAAAATGCCAAAAAAAAGAAAAAAAAAATATAGAAAAAGAAAAGAAAAATAATTCATCCTTTGGTGAAAACTTGGAAAATAGGCACCTTAGACAAGTACCATGATAAAAAACTAGAAAATAGGAATCATTTTTAATCCATAAACTTCTTGCATAACATAATTGGGGGTGGGTTTCATTTATGCTATCCTATCATATCCTATTGCCCTTCATTACTCCATTACCCCTGTCATACCCTTCATATCCTATCGTACCCCTATCATAACCTCCATTATCCTATCATCCCTCATGTCCATACTCCATTTTCTACCTCTAATCTTGACAAGGCTGAGGATATTCATGAATGTCATGCATCCTGTTCACAACTTTCAGTCTATTACAACTTTTGCTCTTTATCCATTGGCTTATTACAACCTTTCATCCATATTCCTTGGCTTATTGCAACCTTCTATCACTATCACTTAGCCTACCACAACCTTTAATCTATGTTCCTTATCCACTTTCAATCTTGCTTATCCTATCCATATCTTATCACAGTCCATACACTATTTTTCATCCCTTGGTCTTGATTTGACATAAGGACATAAAATGGAAAACATGGTTTCAAAAACCTCTTGACATATCCCTCATTTCATTTCATTTATCCTATCATGCGATAGCCCTTGGAAATTGTATCCAGTTTGTCTTCATAATAAATTTCCTTTGTCTTCCCTCTATCCACCATCATTTTAGCAAGATTATTTATCCATTTGTCCTATTCTTTTCCTTGCTAGACATTGGGGGCAAATTAATTCACTATGTCTAGAAAAAACAAGTAAAAATTAAATAAAGTTTTGAAAAAAATATCACTAAAAAAAAAATAAAGTTCTAAAAAAAAATAAAAATTGTAAAACGTCCTAAAATATCTCAAAAACATTCATAAAATATCCTAAAATAAATAAAAAAGATTCATTAAACATCCTAAAATAATCCAAAAACATTTGTAAAATGCCCTTTAAAAAACACAAAAAAATAAAAAAGTTCAAAAACCCTAAAAATTGGAAAACATTAAAAATCTAAAAACAATCATTTTCATTCAATTAGTAAATTGGCTCTTTTGTATACAGACAAACATTTGAGTGCACATCAAATGGATGATGCATTAAATGTTGTGCTTAGAAAATCACACATTAACAGATGAACTATTCAACCAACTAAACATTCAAACTGGTCAACTTGTCTTATTAATCAACCAACATCAACATTATCGGTCCTTTGTCAATATTATCATGGGTCTTATGTAGGGTGAGTATACTCAAAACTAGACTGTGTCCTGTCTTAGACGTGATACTGCATTCCCTAACACTAGGTAGCATGATTTCCCTTTACACACAACATTCTCACTTTTGGCAATGACCATCAAGATGTTTTTTTGACTTCCTTGAACTTTTGAATCTTATCTTTCTTTGATTTATCTTTGATCGTGTTCCTATGTTGGTTGATGATGTCACTGAGTGATTTAAAGTGGCCAGGATGGCTCATGATTGTTTTTGTTTTGTTTTCTATTTGCAAAATGTTTCATAAATTTTTGGGGCACGTATGTCTTGGGTGTCTGTGATAAGTACGTTCACTTTGTGAATGCCACACATACCTCGACCGTTGACACAGATAATTTCTTAGGATGGTTGAACCATTCCTTGTTTGCAACATGTCTGTTTTACCCAAAGGGATTGTATTATCGCCTAGGCCTTCATTGCCATGGTGTGTCACATCCATTTTGCCATATCAAATAAAGGTTCTAACCTACTATTTGCATTTGTGAAAGAAAGATTTCATCACACTAATCATTCTTCACTTCTCACTTGCATTTCTTCTAGCTAACATTTCTTCTATCCCATATATCATTCTATCTATTCATCAAACCAATCATTATCATGCTCTCTATCCTATCTAATCAATCAAAAATTTCTTCATTTCATATCAATCAACCCCTTTTCTACACTCCATTAACATTCTTCCCTTCCTATTAACATTTGCCTATTTCATCATATTTTCTCTTTCTAACATTTCTTCTCTTCTTTTCGAGAGATCATTCATTCCTTTCATACATAAACAATCTCTCGAGGGGGAAACCTACCTCCATCATGTGGTCTACTAAGGAATGGTTTCTCAATTTTTTCTTTGAAACAATGCTCAAACTCGTAGTCTCAAAGAGGGGCAAAATGTAGACACTGAAAATTATCATAATTTTCCAATAACACTTTTCACTAACCTTTTTTGTCTAAATTGATTAAATAATTTTAATTATTTAATTAGTACTAATATTCATATTCTAATTTCCTATAACTAAATAATTCTTAATTATTTAATTATTGCTCTTCTAGACTATTAATTAAATAATTTTTATTACTAATTAATGTTCATCATTATCTCTTTGGAATAAATTAAGCTTGATATTAATCAATTAATCCTAACTATTCCTCTTTGATTAAATAATTCATTTAATTATTTAATCCCTTTCTTTTAAGCTAATTATTCTTCTATTAATTATTTAATCCCCTCTCTCCAATTGTTCTAATTAAATAAATTTTTTATTTATTTAATTGTCATGTGTGGGTGAAATAAATAAATTTTATTTATTTATTTATGACCCCACTTATCTCTTCCACTTTCTATTTTTTATCTCAATTAATCCTCAATTTTTTTTATAAATTGAGCTCCTATTGCTCATTTTCAAACAACCACTCTTCGAGTATCCTTATGTTGCAATTTTAATCTTCTCATCTTGCTTGCTTTCTCTTGCATTTTCTTTGTAGGTGAGATCCACAAAAATCCCATTTGAAGGAGAAAGAAGAACAATGGAGGTCAATGAAGGCAAGACATTGCAATGGTTTTCATTTTTGTTTTAGTGCTATGATTTCATTCTTTTATTAAATGTATTAGGATTCAATTTCATAAGCTAATTAGGTTTTCTAGTTACCTAGTTGTGTGCTTTGATGCCTTTTTCAAATTTCCTAGTTACACCGGGAACATATTCAATTTGATATCAAGCAGTATATCCTTCAGTTAGATTTCAAGCAATTAAAGATTGAAATCCAGAAGCAGAGTCATAGATGGGAGTGAAAACAAGGGTAGTTGAAGTAGGGAAGGAAGCATAAACTCACACACTCTAAAAAGTTGCAACTAGCAAAGCCCAAACAAATAATCTAACCCCTAGTTGATATATGCTAACCCCTACCCATAGAATAGTAGGGGATAGTAGGCCCCCCCAACAACTTCCAAGAGTCCTGCGTTCAATGACTACGATCTGTGTTCAATACATTACAAACAAAACAAATGAAATATTGCATTCCATCTAGAATGCCCACTTCTAATTAATTAGGGCAGATAATTCTTTCAATTTCATAGATTCAATAACATAGCAAGGGATACCAGCACATTACAAACAAAACAAAGTATATCTACAAGCTCAAAAAGAGAAATTTATTACCTGCTTGTAACATAACCTAGATTTTTCAGCTTGGACTATTTGCAGCTAACTCTTAGAATGTTGAATCGACACAGTTCATGAGATGGGTTGAAGAAGATACCTAGGACATAGAAAAATTCCTGCCATACCATAAAAACTTTTCCCTCCGTTGTTAATAGCTACATCCTAATGATGTTGCCACCCCTACTACTAGTTTCTAATGAATGGAGTTGTTGTTGCTACCAAATGGAGTAGTAGACAGTGAGTTGGGTTGTTGTTGCAACCAAATGGAGCAAGAGACGGTGAGTTGAGAGCGAACTAAAATCAAGCCCATACAATAAAATTTTATTAATTAGAAAAAGTGTTTTGTTAATGTCTTTATTTAAGACAATTAAAATATAAAAAAAAGTAATTTAAATATAAAATGTATTTAAGATAAATTTAAAATTTTGTCTTAAATCCCTATATTGTGTAGTAGTGATATCACTCAAGCCTTAACATTCATTTGTTTAATATTTATTGTAGAAGAGAGTATGGCATCCAACTTAAGAAGATAGCCTCATGTTCAAGAATGGGATAAGCTTACCATAAATTCATCTGGCTCAATGACCTCCTTTGAGACTTTGGTTGAACTATGTTTTAGCTTCAGAATGCAATGTCATTCTGCTAGGTGTTGATTTAATTCCCGTCTTTTAATCATTTTTTAATTCAAATGGCAAAGCGCACCAACATACATTTTTTGGTTGCCTAAATATGTATAATTTTCCTTAAAGTGATTCAATATTAAAAAAATCAAACAACAAAGTTCAGACTCCTTACCCCAAAAACCTTGCTGATACATATATAAGTAATAATGATTGCTTTTATTGACAATAAATAAGAAATCGTAAATGTCGATATAATCAGTGTCTATGACAGAAACGCGAACTTACATAAATGTGAAGAAATAAACAGGCTTGCTGGATTACATAAGAAGGAATCTCTAATGGTCTTTTAACTTAAAAAGAATCTATACTACAACCCTATAATTTATTTAAAAACACACCAAAGAAAACCACAGGTATTAACAAAGTAAAGGGAAAGACAACAACCACTCACTCTTGATCTTCCAATGATTCAATGTGCTCCGTAGGAATGAAATAAGCAAAAGACCTACACCGCAGCAAGTATGAGTATAATGGTTGCCCAGATCCCTCCAATCAAAAACCATGATTTTGAAAAGTAGGTTTTCCGGAATCCATTCCAAGCTTCTGCCGCAGCGATCCTACTTTTTCTACTGTAGTACTTCATTAGTTTTTGCCTTGTCACTTCAATGGGATAGCAGCTTGGTAGTGAATGTGATTGCGTGCATGAGCTGAAGAGTCGGGTGACTTCAGAATTTTTCCAAAGATTACCAACAATGACGCCATTTTCTCTCATCACAGCTGCTCCATTGTCTGTTTGGCATAGCTCATTCATAAAATGAGCAAATGTTGTCATACTTTTCAAAGAACCGTATGGAGAACACATTTACGGGATAATTAAATTTCTAATGAATATTTTTGAGTCTGATTCTAATTCTATAGGCGGGATATGTAGGGTTTTTCTCTCAAAGCAAACATTTTGGACAATTTTACTGTTCGACTGGATTTTCACTTCTCCGTTCTTTAATTGATCTGCAGACGGGACCTTGAGGCTCTCAAACTGGTTCTCCTTCAAATCTTCCACATAACTTCCAAGGAAAATCCAGAGGTCCTCTGCCTTTCTGTTTTCCTCCTGGGTTTCTTCTTCCTTTTTCTTTTCCTCCTGGGGCTCTTCGTCTCCAAGACAATAATAGTAATAAATGTCCAAAATATGGTTCCTCCTGAGCGATTCACCAAAGCGACAAAATCAAAAGGCCGATGATAAAATTTATGGAACACAGCCTTGAGAAATACTTGAAATCTAGACTTAGCATCTTCAAGGGAACCTAATCAGACTGTGAATGAACAATAACAATAATAAAAGACAAGATAAAAGACACCAATACCTTGGGAAAACCTCCCTCTTGGAGGTGAAAAACCCAGCCTCAAATACAATATGTATTATCTCAAATGTAGGCAATTACAAGGCAATACACTTATCTCATATTGTTGATAATATATATCAATGAAACTTGAAACCCTTATCAACAACTGATGGATAGGAGGATCAACAATAGATGTATAAGGTCAGATTCACACAATAGAAGTCCTTATCAAGTTCTTATGAGGGTCTCTGACTACTCCGCCACAATCAATCTTGAAGATTTCGCACAATTGACTTGTATGAGTTCGCTTGAGTGAAGGAGGTATCGTTGCTTGGAGAGCAGATAACATTTGCATGAGATAATGTAATTAATTAATGACTTTGTTTTCTATTATATTCATATCCCATCTTTGGTGCCAACCCTCAAGTCAACTTGCACCTAATTTATTGATTTATTTTTATTTATTGTCTTTCACGTTACAAATCTGGGTCCAGCCCAAAGCTACAATTAAGTGTCCACGTTACAAGTTTGGGTCCAGTCCAAAGTTACAATTGATTTCCTCCATGTTACATGATTGGGTCCAGCCTAAGATAATTCAATTTACATAAGAGATAATATATTTGTATTTATAATTCAATAATCAAGTATCCAAGATAGCTATTATTTTCAACACTACCTCTTAGCTAGAGAGCATATCTACCACTTGTCATGATCCATTAATGATTTTCATCTTGCATTTCCCGCAAGGATAAATGTATAAGATCCATAGAGTATACCTGCAATAAAACACATAAATATCATGAACTCATTTCATGATGTCCATCTTACATTGCCCGCAGAGGATGGGTTTGTTGGTATTTTGGTATGGTTTTGTCATTGATGTCAACACCTACTAAAACTCTAGCACTTTGGAGAAGCAGCAACATTCACCGGCAAACAAATGACTTATGCACAGTCATCAGTATATGATACACTGGTAGGATATAATGATCACCAACACTTGGAATGGCATGGAAAACACTTGGTTATGTCGAAGACATCGATTGAACATCTGGTCTTGGAGAATTGTTTATTGGTATATTCGTATTTGTATATTTGCTATTACTAGCAAATAGGTCCAGGTTATGCACTGATAGGTTTATCTTATGGAGATGATTTATTATTCTTGTAAATGCATTAAGCCGACATGTTGAATCAGTTATTGCATCGGATATTATATTGTTTGTAAAATGATTTTATTGTAATATCTTGTAGAGCTGACCTACTAAAATTGGTCTTAGGTTATGGTATAAATGTAAGATCTTATTTGTAAGATCAAATTTGGAATGCGAAAAAGGAATTGTGTGAAGGTATATGCGAGAATAAGCAGAGCTATACACATAGACATCATTTGAAGGTGAAGCTAGGTTTTTGTGAAAGCATATCAAAACTACACTGGTACTGAATCCAGCATATGAAGATGCTATTTTGAGCAGTACATCCTTATTGGATTTAACCATCCAAATGTAGTCAGTGTGACTCCCATTTGTGTTTGAACAGTGAGCTCTAGGCGTTTGGCCTTTCTGCATGTGCAGAGCCCTTTGTAAACACTTACTATCTGCAGTAGTATCATCTGATTGTGGGTAAGTTTTCCCACCATGGTTTTTCCCCTTACAGGGTTTCCACATACAAATATTGGTGTTATGTGTTGTGGATGATTTTGTCTTTTTGTTTCATGCATTAATCCTTACCAGTATTACAATTATCTGATAAAACTGTCCACCGGTATAACAGACTAGTTCACCGGTATAAAGCAAAAAGTTGATTAAATTGTTTTTGGTTTAAAGTTATTTGATAACTGATTCACCCCCCCTCTCAGTTGTCTCTGAAACCTAATAATTGGTATCAGAGCCTAGTCCTCTTTTGCAAAAGTTTAACAACTTGAGGAGATCCAATGTCTACTAACTATTTTAGGAAGGACAGTGTTGGTGTAAATAATTATTCATCATGGATATTATTACACTTACTTAAGTTTACTTAGGATAATGTATTTCATAGTAGTTTGGATATGAGACACTTGGGTGTTTGTGCCACATTGGGATAGTGTGTGTAGGAGAAATTCCACCTCTTATGGTGTTGATCTTGTTATTACACTATCATATCCACTTATTGTGGAGTGATAATTCCACCTTCGGTGGGTGATCCACCTCATGTGGAATATTATATTATTTCTCCTACCTACCCACACCTATTTCTTACCTACCCTTGTTTCTTATTGAGCCACATGTCATATTTGTGTGCTCATACATATCCCTAGCCTTGCCTATATAAGCAGGCTCGTCTACATTGTATGTAACAACAATTGAACAATTATTGATCATTTTCTATTGATGAGAATACAGTTTATTCTTGTCCTATATTGTGTCTCTATCTTGTACATTTCATTGACCTCTTGATCTTGGCAAAATCCAACAGACAGACCTAAACTTGATGGAACCAACTATGGCATATGGAAGATCAGAATGGAGACACATCTAAATTGCATTGGAAGGGACATCTGGGATGTTACAAAGGATGGCTATGTTGCTCCCACTTCCAGTCAACCTAATCCACCTAACTTGACTAAAGATGAGGAAAATGATTGTAAAGCAAGAGAAGCACTTTTGAGCACATTAACAGATCAACAAATCATGGGATTATTAGATAGATCAACTACTAAAGCTATTTGGGATCATTTGGAAACACTGAATAAAGGAGATTCCACAGTCAAAATTGCAAAACTTGAAAGCTTTTGGGTTAGGTATGAAAATCTGAAAATGGAAGAAGATGAAAGGATTTCTTCTTTTATGGAAAGAGTTAATGAAATTGTTTTGGGTATTAAATGTTGTGGAGGAACCTTAAGTGAAGATGAAATTGTTTCAGAAGTTTTAAGAGGATTTCCACCAGCATATAAAATGAAGGTTACTGCTATAAATGAATTAAGAACAATGCCTAATACATCAGTAACTAGAGATACATTGATTGGAAAACTTTCAGCTTTTGAAATTGAGGAATTTGGTCATGTTGCTACTATAAAGACAGATTTAGCCTTTAAAGAATCAACATCATTTGCATCATCATTTGACAAATCTGATTGGAAAGTCTTTTATGCAAGAGAACTTGAGGAAAATAGGAGAGAAAATGAAGAGCTTCAAGAACTTGAAGCACTATTTGCAAGGAAAATGCCTAAAGGTCTAGTTGGAAGTAAGTATGAAGGTAAAGCACCCTTTAAATGTTTTAATTGCAATAAGATTGGTCATATGGCTTCAAGATGCCCTGATAGACATGCTAGATTAAGAGAAGAAACTAGAAGGACATACAAGCCTAACCCTAAATATCAGAGATACAAATTTAAGAAGAATAAAGACAAATCTTGTTATCTTGCCGATGAAGGAGTGACTGATGATTCTGATGAGGATCCGATAGACAATGGATGGGTTTTTGTTGCTATAACAGAAGATCAACCGGAACCTACAGTCCAACTAGTAGAACAGGCCTTGGAAGATAAAATTGAAGTTAAGGATGAATGGATCATTGATTCAGGATGCTCACATCATATGACAAGAGATAAAGGTAAATTCTTGAACTTTCAAGAATATAATGGAGGCTTAGTGAGATTTGTAGATGATAAAGCTTGCCTAATCAAAGGTAAGGGTACAATATCTCTCGATGGTAAGAATAATACTGACAATGTTTACTATGTTTACTATGTTTACTATGTTGAAGGTTTAAAGCATAATCTTTTGAGTGTTGGTCAATTAGTTGAGAAAGGATTTCAATTAGAATTCAAAAATGGAAAATGCAAAATCATGAACAGAACTGGTTTAGAAATTGCAACTGGTAATCAGACTAGAGGAAATATCTTTCATTTGAATAACAGTGAAAAGACATGCTTGATTGCACATATAGACGAAAGTTGGCTATGGCATAAAAGACTTTGTCATGTAAACTTTGATTGCATGGTAAAAATCAGTACTACTAAGGCAGTTAGAGATTTACCTAAAATTGTCAAACCTCACAATATAGTATGTAAGGAATGTCAATTTGGTAAACAAGCTAGAGCTAGTTTCAAAAGTATTCCAAAAAAATCCAATAATGCTCTTGATTTAATTCATATTGATTTATGTGGTCCAACTAGAACTAAAAGCTTACAAGGTGATAGATATTTCATTCTAATCATTGATGACTATTCTAGCATGTGTTGGGTTACTTTTCTCATAGAAAAATCAAAAGCACTTGAGAGGTTCAAACTATTCAAAGCAATGGTTGAAAATAAAACCGATAAGAAAATCAAATGTCTAAGATCAGATCAAGGAGGTGAATTTACATCTAAGGAATTTAATGTATTCTGTGAAGTGAATGGAATCAAAAGACAACAATCAGCACCTCGGACACCACAACAAAATGGAGTTGTTGAAAGGAAAAATAGAACCATCTTGGATGCAGCCAGAAGTATGTTATCAGAAGCAAATCTACCACATGTATATTGGAGAGAGGTAGTAAGTACAACAGTCTATACATTTAACAAAGCTCACATCAAAGGTGAAACCAGTAAGACCCCTTATGAAATATGGTTTGGTATTACTCCTACTCTTAAATATTTCAGAATATTTGGAAGCAAATGTTATATTAGAAGAGATGAGTACATTGGTAAATTTGATCCTAGAAGTGATGAAGGAATATTTCTTGGTTATTCATCGAAGAGTAAAGCATATAGATGTTTTAACAAAAGATTGCAGAAAATTGTTTAAAGTACAAATGTAAAGATTGATGAACGATTCAGAGGAACTTCAAGGTATATAGATTCTGAACCGGAAATACATATTCTAACAAATGAATCTACATTGAACCCACCGGTACAGAATGAAGATCCAGTTACATCGGTACCATCTGAAAATTCTACTGTGACTGAGGATTAGCAGCAAACAAAGACACCCCGGTATGTAAGATTGAATCATTTTGAAGATCAGATAATTGGAAACAACCATAAAAGAGTTATGACAAGAGGAAGATTGGCAAATGAAGAGGTATGTCTTATTTCTCAAATTGAACCATCATCACTAAATGAGCCATGTGAAGATAAATATTGGACTAAAGCTATGGAAGAAGAATTAGAACAAATTGAGAAGAATAACACTTGGACATTAGTTCCCCGGCCTAAAGATAAAAGTGTAATTGGAACAAAATTGGTATTCAGAAACAAACTTAATGAAGATGGTAAAGTTATAAAAAATAAAGAAAGACTAGTGTGTAAGGGATATTCTCAGAAAGAAGGAATTGATTATAATGAAACGTTTGCATTGGTAGGTAGAATTGAGGTAGCCAGATTATTTTTAGCTTTTGCAGCATATAAGAACTACAAAGTATATCAAATGGATATTAAATGTGTATTTCTGAATGGAGATCTTGAAGAGGAAGTCTACATTGAACAACCTGATGGGTTTTCTTTGACAAATGA